>NC_056731.1:582194533-582327033 GCF_019279795.1 Protopterus annectens
TAGATGCCTCTTTGGAGTATTTGAAGTAAGCTGGGCAAGGTGAGACCATACTTTTGGTTTCAATATTTGTGCGTGGTGGTACAGGCCTCATGACGACAACTTCTACATTTTGCATCTTAGTAGTATCCAATGTGAGGGGGGTGGGGGCAGTACGCATCATTCATGAACACAGAACACCAAGACGTTCATCATATGGATCACTGCTGCAGTAGCCTTAACAATATGGGTTACATCCTGAAAAGGATACAACAGCCATTGTGCTTACAAAGCTTTCAAGCTACCTTGCATGAACCCAAATCATTGCCATTACAGCAGGCTGCTAAGTGCCTTAGCTGCAAATGGTTGACTTTGCTATGGTCATTACTGGTTCCTCAGACCAGTTATGATTTTCCCTAATTCCCTCTGTTGTAGTTTGTAAAGCCAGCATGGACCAGCAGTTAGACATGTCATCTGTGACTGTTAAGAGTACCCTTGGCAGGAAAAGGAAATCCATTCTTATTTGTCCTAGGAGAGGGACAGGGAATGGCATTTTGCCAAAGCATAATGCTCTGTATATTCCTAGAATGAGTTTTTATTGGCAAAATTGTTTTTTTTTCATAAATTCCTGTCAAAAAAAAGTAAAGGCATATTTCTTCTCCTGTCTAAGTCACTTTGGACAGGAGTGATTTATTGGCTTTAGCTCTCAAGGTCTTCTTCAGGCTCATGGACCTCTGCCCACTGGTTTGCAGGAAGATCTGGAAACCCTTTTGGGGTTGGTGGAGTGTGGAAATAAAATCTGTATCACTGGGACACTATGTTGAGGACCCAGCGGTCGTTGGTTATGGTGGCCCAGTTGCCTGCATGGAAGGAGAGTTTTCCTCCTAGGGGCACAAGCAGGTGGGCAGAGGGAGGGGTGGAAGTGTAAAGTCATTGTGAGTTCTTACCATAAGGGGGTGGCTTTGCACTTCCCTTTTTTTGAAGAGGAAGAACTCCATTGCTTAGATCTCTGCATTCCTTAGGGCTGTTGTCTGGGGGGTTTGCTTCCCCTGGGTCATGGCTGAGCTGGCCTGGATGGGGCAGGAAAGGAGCAGTGCTTAGAGGGGCAATGCCTACTGAACCTTGGTGGCTAGACCTGTAAGAAGTCTAACTGCCTGCATAGATTTAGCTTTTTCTTCCATCTTTTTTAAGACCTCTTCTGCCTTGGTGCCAGATAAATTGTCTTTGTTCAAGGGTGCGTCCAATAATTTGGATTTGACATGGTCTGGCAAGGGCTGTTCCTTAAGCCAAGCATGCCTTGTAATGACAGAACTGGTGACTGCTGCCCTGCAAGATGCTTCTAGGGTGTCCAAACCACATTGTAAGATGTACTTAGTTACTTGACTTGCAGAATGCATGAACTCTTGTAACTCTGTTTTCTGCACAAGCAGGAAAAGAAGATATTTTTTGTTTGGAGGAGTTCCATGGTATGCTGCTGGTATTTCAGCATGTGGAACTGACAATTTAATACTCTAATAGCAAGAGTAGCAGAGGTGTATACTTTTTTACCCCATCTGTCTAATGCTGGGGAATCCCTATCTGAGGGGGTGGGATTCTTAGCCAAGGATGCTTTGATTCCTTTAGGTCCCTGAGAGATGACCTCGGGGTCAGTAGTAGGATTTTTGAAAAGAAATTTGAGAGAGAGTCAGGGACTCTATAATACCTGTCAGGTTTCCTGGGAGCAGGAGTGAGGGTGTCAGGAGTCAGACTGGATTCCATAAAAACATCTTTCGCAACATCCAGGACAGGAGGAATGGCCAGAGGTCTGTGCTGTGGTAGATCTAAGAATTCCCGGAGTCTCTTTTTAGACTGAGGATAGTCCTGAAGTTCGCATTGGAAATACTCCCTTAAAGTATGTATGGTTTCCCCAAAGGAAAATTCCTCGGGTGGAGAGGCTGAAGGGATGGATTCCTCTGCATCAGTATCCTCATAAGCAGAGACGGGTTGCATATCTTCATATTCAGATGCATCAGAGTCATCAGACTCCTGTTCAGATAAGACTACTGGGGACAAGTCTCCTTTTCTTTTGGAAGGGGTAGCCTGGCTTCCCTTAATAAGCATTTTAAGGTCTTCCACCATTTTAAGCATTTGAGACTGAGGCAAGGAAGTAGGTGCCTGAGCTTGGGTTTCCGTTTTTTTGGGTGTGGTTCGTACCCTGGGCCTTAGAAACTCTGCTGTTTTTGAAAGAACTGAAGACGCGAAAGAAGTCTGTCTGTGTTGAGTATTGGTAGTGCGAAGTACATCCTCGGAACCCGGTGCCTGCTCAGTAGCTCCGGACCCATCCAAGGTAGAGATATCTGCAGGATCCTTAGTCGAAGAAGAGTCTCATGGCATACCGGACTCTGAAAGGGTCTCTGTAGCGGCCTGCGAATCCACAGAAGCGGGCATCAGGTGCTGCGAAAGCGCCTCACTGAGGACTGGAGAACTGATGACTAGCTTAACGGAAGCTTCATCGGCAGTTTTGGACCTGTGTAGTCTGTCTCTGTCTTTATCCTTTCTTTTTTTGGAAGATCGGTAGTTGGATGGCTTACTGAAGCCATATTGGAATTAGAGGATTGAGAGCGAAAATATCTAGCTACAATAAGGTATTCAATGACGTATAGTTCTGGTGTTGAGCAAAGCACAAAAGTGACAGCGGAGGACATCGTGGTCTTGGCCTAAACAGGTGACACAGTAAGAATGGAAGTCACGGTGTGGTATTTGCTTTTCACAAGCAAGACAATTGTTAACTTTTTCTGACATCGTTTAGAGCAAGAAAAAAGGATCCCCAATAGGGTACTTAGCTTTAGAAGACTTCAATTCAGAAACGAAAAGTCAGGTAGCAGCCGACCGGCACTCATGCATACTGCTTCTGCTTCTGGCTCCTCGGCAAGAAAGACTGGTGTAATGGCATCATCTGCCTGTTTTTATACCACTAACGACCTGACATCAGTCCTGGAGTGACAACAACCGACGCAGAAATATTAAGCCTCTGGTAATTGGGCCAACTGAGGGCTACCCCTGGCAGGATAACCCAAATGTGATGACTGCAGCACTGAAACATGAAGAACATCAACAGATTCATTCTGGAAATAGTTTCAAAGAAAACGAGAACCCTTCAAAGGGATTGTCTAATGCCACACTCTCCTCAGAATATGAATCAGAAATCTGAGAAGACAAAACAGAATCTGTCCCTTCATATTCATTTTATGGTTCAAAAATGTAACCTCTGCAGAAAATAAATTATTTATTTTTCATTTACTAGAAACAGCTAAACTGGAGGAGTCATGAGCCTGATGTAATGGCATTGGCTGCCTGTTTTTATACCACTGACAACCTGATGTCAGTCCTGGAGCAACAACAACCGACGCAGCAATATTAAGCCTCTGGTATTCGGGCCGACTGAGGGCTATCCCTGGCAGGATAACCCAAATCTTTTGACTGCAACAGTCAATACACTCAAACATCTACATTTTATGGTAAGTGTATACAACTGTACTTTTCAGTGGGAATGTGATGATATCGTACAGTTCCTGAAGTAATATTGATTTATTACCAGTGGAATTTCCAGAAACTACACCATTTTCTACTTTTCTTTCAGCATTCGTTAATGTTTTAGTCACAGCATATAGCTTGTCTGACAGCCAGCCCGCTGCCCCAAGAAAGCAGATAGATGGCATAAATTTCATCAGTCTTATATAGTTTCCATACACTCATTCTAGATCAGACCCAGCAGTTATCGCTTTAGTGAACCAAGCTGTGGCTAAATATTTGGTTAATACTAATACCTTCTCCTTCTGATAAAGATAAAAAGGCTTTTGATAGATTTTGAAAAAAGTGTATTTTTCTGCAACACTTGTTTTTAAGAATTCTCAGTTGTCAGTCTCATTTGTTAAAGTTTATACTTGCCTTCTTTGTGAATATGAGAAATATTATGGCATCTGCTTCCTCTTCTGAGCAAAAAAACTGCCATGTGTAATTTTATTGCTGCTGTGTCTTGCATGTCTACTTAAAATGTGCTTATGATTCTATTTATTTGCTTGTTTGCATTCTCAAAACCTCCCAGAAGATGTCAAAAATGAAATTTTGTATTCCCCCTTGGATAGAAATTTAGTTTTGGAGTTATCCACTGCAGAGTTCCTTAAGTATGTTGAGATAGATATGGGGATTAAAGGGCTCTATCAGATTTTTTAGCCTACCTTCTCCAATTTTGCCATTGGGTTTAATACTACACCTACAGCCTTCTTTAAAGAGCAAAATACATAAACTTTCGGCTAGAAAACCTTTAAAAAGTAATGGCAGAGATAGTCTAAAATGAAAGGATGAACTCCCCAGAACAAAGAACAATCTAACAAGTCTCTGACTAAATTCAGGACTCCCTCCTCCCAGCCTGACAAACCCTTAACCCTTTCAGAAAGTCTGAAACTCCATTACTCTTTTTGGCAACAGACAGTTTCAGACTGATGGGTTCTAAAAGTAATCCATCATGATTACCCCCCCCCCATATGCCAGACTAGATAGGCTCAAGGGGTGATAGAAGCTCCTCCTCCTTCTTCTCAATTAGGAGAAAGATTTTATTCAAGAATGTGTCTGGTGCCAAAGAAGATTCTTAGAAATTAGTTCTGGATCATTCCTTTATGAACCTGTTTGTGATAGTGCCCAAAGTTCAAAACGTTATCCCTTCACAACTTGTTACCCGTTATTCTCCACTTCAGTTTTCTGGTGACCTTTGATTTAAAAGATGTATATAATCACATTACTGTATAAGCCACGGTGGTACAGCGGTAGCATTGTTGCCTCGCAGCAAGAGGTTCTCCTGTTCGATTCACGGCTGGAGTGCCTTCTGTGTGGAGTCTGCATGTCCTCCCCGCAGTCAAGTGGCCTGTGAAAGACATGTGTAAATGGGCGTGCCTTCGCTGAAGGTTGGGCGTCGGGCTGGCAACTCAGCACCATAAAAAAATCTACTGCCAATCATTAGCAGACCAGAGTTCCACTGTGGCGATCCCTAACCGGGAAAAGCCGAAAAGACAAACAACATATAATCACATTACTATTGATCCAAATTTCAAATGTTTCTTAATGTTTTCTGTGCTCGAATCATAGTAGTAGATTTCTGCATTACCCTTTGGTCTATCCACTGCTCCAAGGGTATTTAAAAAGTGTCTGGCTCCTGAGATATCCTAATGCAGACGGTAAGGTATTCACACTTTTCCTTATTTAGATAATTTGCTTATCTTTTCAGCATTTCTTTCAAATAGTCAGTACTCTTTTCAACTGGGTAAGGTATGTGCTACACAGACTTGGATTCCAGGAGTACATTCAGAAAGTGCTGTCTGACTCCTCCTTATCACAGGATTATTTTCCTGGGGTACCTTCTGGACAACTCTGTTCAAAGAGCTTCTTGTCCACAGGAAAATGGAGATTTGTATCTAGAGCTATTCTGAGTTTGTTTTCATTTATGCTACTATGTCAGCCAGGGAATTTCTCAGAATTTTGGGTCTTATGGCTTCTTTGGTTTTCATGATCCCTCTTGCAAGGCTCCATGTGAGAAAACCCAGTTGTACAGGAAATCTGTATGCTCCCAACATCAATATCCCCTGACATTCCAGATTCCAGTTTTGGTGCTGAGGTGTTGGTCTCAGTGTTAAAAGTAGAGTAAACAATATACAATTGATTCTTGATTTATGTGAATAATATATCTACTGATTTATGCTATCATGGGTTGCTTCATTATTTTTCAGGATTAGGACTTTATAAAAAGGAAAAACTCTGGGATTTTGTGAAGCTTCTTTGGGAACTTTACTAGCCTTGTATTGAAAAATATGAGTACTAATTTGCCCCTGAGAACATCCACAGTTTGAGTGACTGAAAGTGTTTCTTAGTTGCAGGTATTTCCAGAAGTTCCTTTTATCAATTGCATACTTAGCTTGGATATAATTTAACGTACCTGGGGACCATTTGACCCCGACAACAAATTTGAATATACCTGTTTCATGACAGTGCTTCCAGTGGATGTTTTTCTCTTCCTTTTAACATTTTAAGATGTTCCCAAAGAAGAATAGAGGCACATTTACACTACTTAATCCTGAAGAGTTTTAAAAGTACCAAATCTCTGTGAGTGCTTTCAGCTGTGTCCCACAATTTCAGATGTTGGTGAAGACTTCAGTATACCTGCAGAGAGGTAGTGGGAGGTACAGTAGTACTAGGTTTTAGTCTCAAGAATAGTATACCCTCCTTCATATAAGCACTGAAAAACTGTTGTAGACTATAAACTT
Source organism: Protopterus annectens (assembly GCF_019279795.1). Classification (NCBI taxonomy): domain Eukaryota; kingdom Metazoa; phylum Chordata; order Ceratodontiformes; family Protopteridae; genus Protopterus; species Protopterus annectens. The sequence continues at coordinate 582,200,803 of NC_056731.1, forward strand.
AAGCATATGGTCCTTGTCTGTGAAAACAAATCCTTTGTGCAAAGTTAATTTGCTCAGTCTCTCCCTCTTCTCATTTTACTAATCCTAATGAATTGCATTGATAACCAGTGAATTTCCGTAAACAGATATTAGAGATGGCGACTTCTGGTTTGATCAAAAGTTTCAGACAAAAGCTAATTCTTAATGGATTTTCCCCTAAAAGTGGGCAGATGTGGTTTCTTACAGCTGTGGACCTATATCATTAGGTGTTTCCAAAGGGTTTGTAATTTTATTGTAATGCATGATTTGGGAGGGGATGATGCCCAGGTATCTAGGTGAAGACTTATACCAGGGAAAGACAGTGAAATGCTCAGCATGTGGAGTTCTTTAGCTTGAGCGTTGGCTGCAAACAGTTCACTCTTGAAGGCAATGATTCATATGCCTGAAGATCTGAAGAACTTTAAACGCTAGTGAAGTAGTTTTCAATGAACATTAGAACCACTGTTGTGCCTTTTAAATCATTACAGTCCTGACTTTATCTAGTGGGTCTCAAGCTGTTCAACCAAAAAGAATAGGTCTGGTGATAGGGTACATCTTTGCTAGGCAACTTTTTCTAATAGAAAAGTTGTTGATATGTTACTGTTCAAAAGCATATTACCTTTAGAAGAAACTAGGCAAAGTATTGATAACTGTCATAAGCTTTAGAGGAAAGTTATATTCCTTTAAGACCATCCTTTAGTATTGCCACTGAATCTAAGGCATTCTCAAAATCTAGTACAATGGCCACCACATGTCTGCTGTATAGCCACCTATATTAATGTAAGAGTGACCCTGCTATTATCAGCAGTAGATAAGTATTTATGGAAATATACATGAGATGATGTGATTAGTTTGGCTAATAAGGGCTGAAGTTTGTGCCATAATGTTTGAATACCAACTGACTTCACTGTTAAGTATGGATATATTTCTCTATTTACTAGAAAATTTGAGTTTTTCCCTGGTGAGGAGAACTGCTGTCTGTTATTTTCCAAGAGTCAATGCTATTGCTGCGTTGCTGTATTACTCTAAACAGCCTGCTTGTTGTGAGAGCTATTGTACTCTTTAACTTGTAAAATCTTGCAGCACTGCTATGAGGTCCTGTGAAATATCCATTAGAAACCCATTGGGAAGCCTGCTGAACTGCCTATTCAGATACAACGCATCTAGGCAGTGGTGCCTATTGCATCTGTTCAGGGAGGTTTCGATGTCTGCATGAATTCACTAGGTTTGAATGTTGGGCATCAGAGCATTTCCTGGGAAGTGATACAATTCAGCATAACATACAGTGAACTCTTTGTCAGTATTTCAGAGGTTATCTGTGACAGCCCCACCTTAGCTTGACTACATTTTCTCCTCTGTTATCTTTTTCAGCCTTTAAGCTCTAAGATGAAAGATACCCGAGTTTTATCCTCACTACCCATACCTCAGTGGCTGTTCTTTCTAGGTACCTTTAGCATAGTCTTTTTAAAGTTCTGCTAGCTTTGTTGCTTTGTCTTAACCTGGTAATACTTAAACAGGATATTTTTGTTCTTAAATCCTGTTTGGACACAGAGTACATGGGCTGTTTCATCCTTATGTTCAAGTTCCCCATGGAGTTACCATCTTTTAACCAAAGCCCATAATTTCCAGCTTCAGTATATCCCACCAGGTCTACTTCATTGCATTGAAAACTCATTTCACTGAAACTCATTTCATTGAAAACTCATTTCACTGAAACTTAGCTGCCTAAGCACAATTCACTGAAAACTCATTTGACTGAAACTCATTTCGCTGGAAGGTATATGCCCTGTTCCCCACTATAGTGCGATCCTGGAGTTAGTAGATATATATATATATATATATATATATATATATATATATATATATATATATATATATATATATATAGTAAGGGGGTCATAGACATAGATACTTACAAGGCGAATGAATAACTCTTTCCAGAAGACAATATATACCCAAATTATGTAGTAGATGTTCTTCGTGTTTCACTATTGCAGTCATCACACTTGAGTTATCTGCCTGCAGGTAGCCCTCAGTCAGCCCGAATACCAGACTCTTGGGATTTTTGAGTCGGATGCTGTTGCCTCTTCCATGACGTCAGGTCATCAGGGGTATAAAATATGAAGCCGACGCCATTACATCAGCTTTTCTTGCCAAGCAGAGCCTTAAGCAGAAGAAGTTCGCAAGTGCCAGTCGGCCGCTACCTGAAAGTTTTGTTATTCGAGTTTCAGACCTGAAGTCTTCTAAATCTAAGTACCCCATTGGGGATCCTTTTTTCTTGCTCTAACCGATGTCAGAAAAAGTTAATAATTTTCTTGCCTGTGGAAGGCAAAAACCTCACAGAGATTTTCATTTTTACTGCGTCACCTGTTTAGGCCCAGACCACAACGTTCCTCGCTGTTGGTTTTGTGCCATGTTCAACGCCCAAACTATTCGTCGTCGGGCTATCTTTGTCACTAAATTCTTTCGCTCTCATTCTCCGTATTCCGAAATGGCTTTAATAAACCATCCGACTACCGACCTTCCGAAAAAAACATAAGGATAATGACAGAGACAGACCGTATAGGTCCAAAACTGCTGACACGCTTCCGTTAAGCTAGTTGCCAGTACGCCGGTACTCAGTGAGGCAGCCCCTGATACCTGCTTCTGCAGATTAGCAGGTCTCTACTGAGACCCATTCGGAGTCCGGTATGCCGCGAGATGCTTCTTCGACTATGGAACCTGCGGATGTCTCTACCTTGGATGGGTCCGGAGCCGCTGTGCAGGCACCGGCTTCTGAGGGTGTATTCAGACCTTTTGATGTTCGTATTAAATCGACTACTTCATTTCTGAATAAAACTACCAAATTTCTCAGGCCAAGAGTTCCCACTACACCTAGGAAACCGACTACCAAAGTGCATTCTCAACCTCCCAGGCCACAGAAAGAAGTGCTTAGAATGGCAGAAGACCTTATTACTTTAATTAGGGGAAGCCAGACTTCCCCCTCTAAAAGATAAAGAATCGATTTTCCTTCTGATTCTACAGATCATGAGTGCCAGGGTTACCCACAGTCCAAAAAGAGACTCAGGGAATTTTTAAACTTGCCTCAGCACAGGACTCTAGCTATACCCCCTGTTCTGGAAATTGTAGATGATGTCTTCATGGAATCCAGTCTTACCTCTGATACTTTGCCACCAACTCCTAGAAAGCCTGACAGGTACTATAGAGTACCTGACTCTCGCAAATTTCTATTTAAAAATCCCACTGCGAATCCAGAGACCATTTCCCAGGGATCTAAAGATATTAAGGCTACTACAGCCAAAAACCCTACCCCTTCAGACAGGGATTCTAGGGCTTTAGACAGATGGGGAAGAAGGTATATACCTCTGCAACTATTGCCATCGGGGCTTTAAATTACCAGTTTCACATGTTGAAGTACAGCAGCATATTATGGAACTAATTAAATAAAAATGATGTTGATTCCTGATTGTGCAGAACATAAAGATTTACAAGAATTAATGCATTCTGCAAACCAATTTGGAAAACATACTTTGCAGTGTGGTTTTGATGCCTTAAAAGCATCTTGCAGGGCTGCTGTCACTGGGTCTGTTCTTAGAAGGCATGCTTGGCTGAAGGAACAAATCTTGCCATACCATGTCAAAGCAAAATTACTAGGTGCTCTATTAAACCAAGAACGTTTGTTTGGCACTAAAGCAGAAGAAGTTCTTAAAAAGATGGAGGAAAAAGCTAAATCTATGCAAACTGTTGAAGATTTCCTACAGGTACAGCCACATAGATTCAGTAGGCATTGGCCTTCAAAAAACGGGTCCTTTCCACTCCTTCCCAGACCTTCTCAGTCCAAACCCAGGGGCAGCAGACCACAAAGACTACAGTCTCAGGGTATGCACAGATCTAAAAAATGGAGTACTGCCACCTCAAAAACAGGGAGTGGTAAGCCACCCTCTTATGGAAAAAGTTCACAATGACTTGTCCTTCATCCTTCCCAGCCATGCCCAAGTACTTGCACCCATAGGAGGAAAACTCGTCCTGCATGCAAAAAACTGGGAGTAAGTTACCCAGGACAAATGGGTCTTAAACATTGTATCCCAGGGATACAGATTCTACTTCCACTCACTGCCAACCCCAAGCGGATGCGGATTGCCAGACCTCCCCTCAAACCAGTGGCAGAGGCCCAAAAGCAAGTACTTTCTCTTCTCAGTATGACGGCTATTCAGCCTGTTCCAACAGAGCAAAGGAGACAGGGTTTCTACACCAGACTGTTTCTGGTGCCCAGAAAAGAAACCTCTTGGTGCCCTATCCTGGTTCTGTCAATTCTCAACACCTTCCTGGTGGTACCAAAATTCAAAATGCTTACTCTCCAACAGCTGCTTCCTATGCTAGCCAAGAACTCCTGGCTGGTCACCCTAGACTTAAAGGAAGCTTATCTGCACATCCCCATAAGGGAATCTTGCAGGAAATATCTATGTTTCAGGACAGGCTCTATGCACTATCAGTTCTCTGCACTTTCCTGTGGCTTATCTACTGCGCCCAGGGTATTCACAAAATGCCAGGCTCCAGCCATTGCATACTGCAGGCAGAGAAAAATTCAGATTTACCCATACTTGGATGATTGCCTGATTCAGCCGGACAGTCAGGAATTGCTACTTCAGCACCTGACATTTGTAGAGAGACTCCTAACTTCTCTAGGGTATGCCATCAACGAAAAGAAATCACATCTGGTACCCAGCCGAAAATTGTATTCCTGGGAGCAAGCTTGAACACAACTTCCCAGATGGCATTCCTCACTCCATTAAAACAGGTTTATTTGACAAACTACTGGCCACCCAAACCCAGCTATCTGCAAGAAAAATACTGCAAGCCCTAGGGTTTATTCTCCTAATTCCATATGCAAGACTGCATATGAGGAAACTTCAGTGGTACTTAAAATGTCTCTGGTGTCAACATTCTCAGGACCTGTAAACAGTGATTCCTATCATTGCTTGCCTAGGACAAAGTTCCTTTGGTGGGCAGAGGCCTGCTACCACAACGAGGTACTCCCTTTCACTCAACCCCCCACCGCCCAAACCCTGACAACAGACGTATCAGACTCTGCATGGGAGGCTCACATGTCTGGCAAATCCATTCAAGGCAAATGGAGTCCAAGCTAAATGCACCTGCCTATCAATCAAAAAGAAATGTTAGCTGTACAAAATGCACTGACAGCCTTCAAATACCGTATCCTTCCAGGACAACTCGTGATAAAGATGGACAACACCGCAGTTATGTGGTACATAAACACGCAGGGGGGAAGTCATTCCTACCCATTCTGCAGGTTAGCCATGGCTCTGTGGAACACAGCCTTGAGCAATCAAGTGCACCTGCAAGCTCAATTCCTGCCAGGCAAACAATTTTCACTGGCAGACAACTTAAGCAGAAATCTAATGGACTCACATGAGTGGAAACTGGAACCCAACTCATTCAAGCTTCAAATCCACAGGTGGGGGACACCAGAGGTGGACCTCTTTGCTTCCCCTCAGAACCATCAATTGAGCAAATTTTGCACCAGAACTCCCCACAGCCAAGCATGGAAAGTGGATGCCCTATCCTTTACATGGGAAAACCTCTCAATCTGTGCCTTTCCCCCACTGCCCCTCCTCTCGAAAGTACTACTCAAGATCAAACAGGACAGGCCAAGAACAATCCTGATTCCACCAGACTGGCCACGCCAGCACTGGTACCCACTTTTACGCAGTCTGACAGCAATGCCACCCTGGCACCTGCATCAGACCCCTTCCCTGCTGTCCTAGCAGGAAGGCCAGATTTTACACCCTCAGCTGCAAACCCTAAACCTAGCAGCCTGATTCATTACATGAATACATCACTAGCAACCTTCAGCAAACTGGTGCTGGATGTCATCCTTGAGGCCAGAAGGCCTAGTACTAGGAAATCCTATTCAGAAAAGTGGAAAAGATACTGTTCTTGGAGCCAGTCTCAGGGAAAGGACACAACCAAGCCCACCTTACCTCAAATCCTAGATTATCTAGCAGAACTGCTCTACAAAGGCCTATCCTTCTCTTCTCTCCTATTAAGATGCATGCCTCTGCCATCTCAGCTCATTACAATACTGAACCACCCCTCTTCTCTCACCCTCTGGTCAAACAGTTCCTGAGAGGAGCTAACAATCTAAGACCCCCAAGGAGAGCTCCCACTCTAGCCTGGGACCTTAACTTTGTACTAGAGAAGCTCACCCCCCCCCCTTTGAGCCTGCTGCTACAGCAGAGTTAAAATTCCTCTCTTGGAAAATGGCCTTACTTCTAGCCATCACTTCAGCAAGAAGAGTGTCTCAGTTGCAGGCCCTTATGGCTGTGGAACCCTCCTTTATCTTCCATGTGGACAGGGTGTCCCTCAGGACTAACCCATCATTTATGCCCAAGGTGGTATCCAGTGTGGCTTTAAACCAATCCATCCATTTACCAACCTTTTTCCCTAATCCTTAGAATAAAGGGGAAGGGATCCTGCACTCCTTGGACGTGCACAGGCAGCTTAGGTTCTACCTTGACAGGACTACACATTTCAGAAAATCTGACCAGTTGCTAGTAAGCTTTGCTACAGGGGCAGAGGGCAAGGCCATTTCAAAGCAAACTATCTCCAAATGGATAGCACATTGCATCCATTTCTGCTACAAACACCATGGAAAACCTAACCCACATGGAATCAGAACCAATCCCACTAGGGCTACCTCAGCCTCTACAGCATTTCTCAGGGGAGTCCCTACTAGGGACATCCTGGAAGCTGCAACCTGGAGTTCTGTACACACCTTCACCAAGCATTACCATTTGCCTATCTTTTCTAAATCCAGAGCTGGATTTGCTACAGCAGTCTTGCAAAGCTAGCCAGCCCTAATACTTCTTGACTGCCTCCACTCTTCCTCAGCTTTTGGAATCAACCCAAGTGTGATGACTGCAACATTGAAACACAAAGAACATAGTACAGCTGTATACACTTACCATAAATGCAGCTGTTCGAGTGTATAAACTGTTGCAGCCCTGGTTTCCCTCCCTCCAGCCCTTTGGCTTTCTCTATCCTTTCTACCTGTCCTCTTTATGGCCATTTTTTAATGACAGGGGTATTTACTTTTTACTGGAGGTGTTCTTCACCATGTAATAGCTTCCTATGTTGGGGGCTCCTGACATCTGGGGCAAGAAAAACTGATGTAATGGCATCGGCTGCATGTTTTATACCCCTGACGGCCTGACGTCATGGAAGAGGTGATAGCATCTGATGCAGAAATCCCAAGACTCTGGTATTCAGGCAGATAACCCAAGTGTGATGACTGCAACAGTGAATACACTCGAACATCTACATTTATGGTAAGTGTACACAACTGTACTTTTTGTAGATTCCGGGAGAAGTTGATATCTGTAGTCTGATGCCTGTACCCTCTCACCCTTATGTGTTCTTTCAGTTGAGGACAGCCCCTGAGCTTCTCCCTACCTTTATCATATGCACTTATATCATGTGAGCAGTAGATGAGGGTAAGGTGGTTCACACAGCCTATCTAGATCTCACCAAGGCTTTCAACACCATCCCCCACTCTGGAATTATAGATAAACTCACTAAACTAGGTATAAACCCCTATGTCACAAGATGGGTTGCCAACTGGCTCACTGACAGAACCCACACTGTGAAAGTAGCAGACCCAAATCCAACTTCAGACCAGTGAAAAGTGGAGTACCACAGGGTTCAGTCCTGGGTCCTCTCCTGTTTGGTATCTACTTCTCTGAAGTACAGGCTAACACAGAAGGTCTTTGGCTAATGAAGTTCGCAGATGACTGCAAACTAGGAGCCATAATCAAAACTCCAAAAGATGTGGGCATCCCACTAAAGGGCCTCGCTGAGACAGATGCCTGGTGTCAAAGCCTTGGCCTCAAGCTCAATGCCAAAAAGTGCATTGTCATCCCTTTTGGGAAAACTCTGTACCCATGAACTACCACATAGGCGGTAGTCTACTTAACACCGAAAGTGTGATAAGAGACCTTGGGACACAGGTGGACAGTAGTCTCTCCTTTGATAATCACATTGCCACAGTAGTCAGGAAATCCTTCTACGTGGCACACCTCATCACAAAAGGTTTCTCATCCAGGAAAAAAGAGGTCATTGTTCCCCTCTACTCATCACTCATTAGACCCATTATAGAGTACAATACCCCTTTTGGTATGTACCTCACAAAACACCAAAACAACTGGAAAGGCCACAGAAATACCTCACAAAGAGGATTACCGGCCTCAAACAGATGCCCTACGCAGACTGTCTCAAAATACTGCAGCTTTACTCCATCGCATATCGCCTACTCAGAGGCGAACTCTGCCTAACACACAAAGCTGTGTCAAACCCAGAGCTTTTAGACATGCTCCACTTAAAGAAATCCCAATCCCTATGAGCTACATCTCTAGGGACCTAAACCTTGTCACCACAATAAACAGAATATGCTGGAGGGATAGGCTCCTGTCCCAGAGACTTCCCATACTCTGGAACAAACTACCTATCTATATCAAACAAAGCTTCTCATTAGCACTCTTCAAGAAAAATCTTGATGATTGGATAGGAGATAGGAAATTCACCCCGGGGATCACCTCTGTGGCTCTTCTCGACAGTGGCACAGGAAAATAAATTTCTTGGGTGGCGAAAGCCAGGGTACCTTTTGGCTAGGCTTATATAGGCCCTAGGCCAATAGCCTAGTACCTACCTATGAACCTATGTGTCCCTTAGTGTAGAACCTAGCTGTTCTAGTCTTTTAAAGAGTAGAGGTCTGTCTCATCTGGTCTCTGATCACATCTTTTCCTCTCCCGCAGCCTTATCTCTCCCTCTTTGTATGGCTTCCAGAACTGCACAGAGCTGGCCTGACCAGGGTTTGATAGAATGGAAGCATTACCTCTTATCCTACAGAGCCTATTCCCCTGAAGCTACTCCCTAGCATTCTTTTGGATTTTATCTTTCTCTCTTCCTCTTCCTCTTCTGGGTAACTAGTCCAGATGTGATCATCATTCCCATATCATTTTTGTGATCTGTTGCCACAGGTTTCACGTGTTCTAACTGCTGGTTCACACCAGGGTTGTCATGGTCCACATTCAGTTCCTTACACGTCAGCATTCAGTATTAGTTGCTGCTACCTTTCTGCCCACTTGGTCAGCCTTTTCAGATCCTTGCATTATTACACCTAACTTTGAGTCATTAGTTAGAAGGGTGATCCTGCTTTCTGCTCACTGAGTTAGATCTGAAATTAGCACTCTGAAGAGTACTTTACTCAGGACATCCCCCCATGAGCATTCCCATTGCAAACCTATACCTCCTACTATTCTAGCATTGAGCAGTCCTTTGTCTTGATCAAGCTCCAAATTTTCAAAGTTTCCTAACAGTCACTTCCATGGGACTGAATCAAAAGACTTGGTAAAATCCAAGAAGGCAATCTCTGTTGGCAATTCCCAGTTTGTTCCTTCTGCAATTTATTCACAAAACTGTTTAAGGTTTGACTGACAGATTCTGCTATCCATGAACCCTTAGTGGCTGTAATTTGGAAATTATTGTCCTGTATGAATGCAGCCAAACCATCCCTCAGGTTTCTCCTTAGCACTGTCCCTGTCACTGTTGTTAGGCTAACAAGCTAGTAGTTCCCTAGATTTTACTGCTGTCAGCCTTTTACAGGTGTACCGGGCCTGTTATTTTCCAGTCCTTGGGCTCTTCAGCAGTGGTCAGTGATGTACTGTGAAGCTCCATTAGAGGATCTGCCTCCATAGAGAACAAATTCCCGATGGCCCTGGGAGGCATCCCTTTTGATCCCTGTGTTTATCTTCCATCAAAAAAAAAAAAAAAAAAAAAAAAGACAGATCCCTCTCTGTCCTGGCATCTATCCAGTATTATTCCCATTCTACCATAGCTCGCTGTCAGCATGCCACCCTCCATTGTTTTCCTGTGTAAAGATTGAAACAAATATGTTCAATCAGTACATCTGCTTTTTCACAAGTCTTCTGTGATCCCCCTCTGATCTTTGCTCTTCCTCCTCACAATGTCTGTTGTTCCCTTCGTTCTTTTTTGCTAAATGTTTATAGAAGCCTGTCTTCTGCCATCTCCCTTTCAGTTTGTGCCTTTGCTGTCTTCACTTTTTTATTGTCTGTTTGCCTCCTTGTAATGTGCCTTGTCTGTCTTTGCCACCTCTCCCTTCAGCGTCTTGTATGACCAGTGTGTTGTCTTAATTGATAGTCTCACTTTCCTCTGTAACCATATTGGGTTTCTCTTTTTGCCTGTTCCTGTGTAACCACATCAGGCTTCTGTTTTTGCCTTTTGACTATTCCTCATACCTAGGCCATAGTCTTTAAGTACTGATTCTCTGACCCATCTTCATGATTTGGTTATTCCTTCATTTTATCCATAGTCCCTTAACTCATCTTTCTCTCTCACCAACTAATCATAATCAATTAGGTCTTTAGAATCCCACACCATCATCTTTATCTGTATGTTTTTATCCTTCATTCTCACTGTAATCCACACAGTGACCTGTTCGCTTTTGCCTAATGGCGCCTTTACTTGGACATTCTTGACCCGTCTATCTTAGTTAGGCTTACATTCAGAAATCTATACTTTCTGGTATAGCCCTGTAGCAGCTGACTGAACCCACCGTTGTCCAAGACCTCAGTTAGTTTCTCCTTCTGATTCTTCACTACGTTGGGGCTCAGGCTCTCCCAGTCTGCTACTGGCAGATTCAAATCTCCATGACTATAACCCTAGTCCTCCTGTTCAACTGTTTTATTTTCTTCTTTGGTCTTTAATCCTCCTTAATGTGCTTGGGAGCTGATGCACTGTAATGATCCACAACATTCCCTTCTTCCTCTACCTTAGCCACCTGCTTGGTTATCTTGGGTTCTGATCTTCCTCTTTCCCTTCTTGGGTTGGTATTCCTCCTCCTCTTCCTCTTTTTTGACCTTGCATATAATGTCCTCTTTATGTACATCACTCCTCTGCCTTGTTCCCTTCACTTTTTCCTAAACAAGATGTACAGAAGTGTTTTCTTATCACTGATCCATGTATTTAATGCACAATATCCACTCCACCCCCACCCCCACATGACTGCCTTTAGCTCTTCCATCTTCCTATGAAGACTTCTTGTATTGCATAGTAGTAATGTTAGGCCATGATTTGAATTACCCCTGCTTATTGCTGTTATATTCTTCTGTTATTTCTTAACTCTTTTTTCATCCGTTCTACGGCCTAAATACCTACCATCTCTTCTGCATCTGTTACACCATGTCCCCAGCATAGTTTGAAGGTACAGTCATTAAGACGTACAAATAGAACCCATCTTTGAGCACCACTGTTCCTTCTTGGTAAAGATGGAGCCTGTTCACCCTTCTCCATTGTTTTCAACTACAGACTGCTGACATTGCTTGATATTACTTCATATATCTTTTCTAACAAGTTATTGATGCGTGCATGCCCCATAGCATGCACATACCTGTCTGCTGTGATGAGCAAGGTTGCCTCCTCCTCCCATATCTTACTAAGCCTGAATGTCTAGTGTCATTGTAAACTGCTCTCCACTGTCTGCATTGCTTTGACTGTTACTCCTCTTGATGATTGCTTTTAGTTACCAACCCCCCCCCACTAGTTTTAATCTCCTTCCCTTCTTGCCCTAAGCCCTTACCACTGCTAGTTGCACTACCCACAACTCTCCTCTCCTCACTGTCTGTCCTGGTTGCCTAACTTCTGGGATGCATCTGATCCCTTTTGTATTCCTCCTGAATTCTTTCTGCAGGTTATTTTTTTTGTTCCTTTTATCTGAGTCACTCTTCCTGCCCACTTGCCTCCTTGTCTTCTTGTGGTGCTGGCTTTGTAGTCAGTTTGTTTCTCTACTTTAGTGCTCAGTCTCCCAGTCTTCTCCTGGCAGATTTAGATCATCGCAACTCAAAATCTACTCCTCCTTATCGCACTGTTTTATTCTCTTCACCAATCTGGAATCTTCCTCACTGTGTCACGTTTAGAGCTTTATGCATCATTATCTCCATCATGGAGTCAGCTAAAACTCCTCAAACTTAGCTTTATGCCCCATTTGGTATGTACCTCTCAAGACATCTGCAACAACTGGAAAGGCCTCAGAAATACCTCACTAAAAGAATCACAGGCCTAAAGCAGATGCCCTACGCTGACCGCCTTAAAAAACTCCAGCTATACTCTGTCGCATATCGTCTACTCAGAGGCGATCTCTGCTTAACATACAAGGCCATGTCAAACCCAGAGCTGTTGGACATGCTACACTTAAAGAAATCCCAATCCCTCAGAGCTACACGCTCCAGGGATCTAAACCTTGTCATCACAATAAACAAAACATGCTGGAGGGATAGGTTCCTGACCCAGAGACTCCCCAGACTCTGGAATAGATTGCCCATACATGTCAAGCAGAGTGCCTCTTTGGACCTCTTCAAGAGGAACCTTGACGATTGGATGGGAGAAAGGAAATTCACCCCAGGGATCACGTCAGTCGCCCTGCTAGACAGGGGTCCAGGAAAGTAAATAATGTGGGAAGAAATAGCCAGGGAATTGTTATGGCTAGGCTTGTATAGGCCCTAGGGCTGAAAGCCTAGTACCAACCTATGAACTTTAGTAACAAATAAAAATAAAAAAAGTATTCACATAAACAAAGTTATCTCACTTGAAGCTGGTTAAAGCCAGCTCATAATCATGTATCTTCCTGCTCCCTTTCTACATAACATTAATAAAACAACTAAAGCTGACCTTCTGTGGGGAAATTTCCATCTGGTTATATGAGAATTCAGTTTCAGTCTCTAACTTTAAATGCAAGATCCGGGGAATAGTATATATGAGAAGCAGCTTTTCTGTTTAACCTAGATGAATCTGTTTTGTTAAAAAAAACATCAGGTGTCACATTGTATATTATTTTAGCAAACCTTGGATAACTATTCTGTACAAACAACATAAAAAACCTTTGAAGATTCGCTAGACTTATTCTCACTCAAGCACCATTTTTGCTTGAAAATTCCCTGCAGATTATATTTGGAACAATAGCAACTTGCAAGCTTTTTCCATTTGTTTGCAGAGCTTGTGCCTGACTCTCTCCTCTTCATATGTCAGTCTGTGCCTGACTTGCAAATGATTTATAGTTATCTATTTCTTTTACTTTAAGTCATTTTGCCATGATAAAACACCACAAATATGCACAAAAGCTCCTAATTTTAAGGTGTTGCCAATGTAAATTTTCCTTAAAATTTCAGTCTTAAAGAAAGCACTGCAACTGTTCAGGAACAGATTGCTTGAGTGTTCAAAATTTTGTCAATAAGTGGTTTCTTTTGGCAAGATAATAATGTTGCACACCCCACTAGTGTTTTAAAGAATGTAGAAATATGTATAGGGTGGGAAATCCCATTGTTCTACGGACTGTTCAGCACAAGAAAAGACAGGAAGCTGTCATATACAAATAATTTAACTTCCAACGATGTACGGCGTCCCAAGAAAGTGACTTCCTAGAAAAAATATCATAAAGAAGCAAGGCTAAAGAGATATTCCTTCATATAATAAAAGCTAGGTGCACAGCCCATCTTGTTAAAAATATAACTTTGGTATAAAGCATATTTCTTAACTGTACAGATTTTTGCAGAATGTTCAGATTTTTGCCTCATATTTTTAGTCCATTTTTCATAAAATTGTGATTTTCTAGCAAAATATTCACAAGACATCAAAGACTGAATACAGAAAATTACAGACATTTGAGATTCAGACTTCATACCTTCAGAAATTCATGCTAATACAAAACCTATTGCTTTATCAACTTTATAAGTTTGTAAGAGCAATATTTAAAAATTGTCCCTATTTTTGGGGCTTGGTCCCCCCATTCTTTATGGCTTTGTCCAGATTTCTTGATCTAAGAAGTTGAGAGGTATGGTACAAAATGTTCCAGCTTGGAAAACACACACACACACACACACACACACACACACACACACACACACACACACACACACACACACACATAAAGTTACGAAATGTAAAAGATTAAATCTGTTATAGTCGTTAATCAGACAAGGAAACAACTTCTATTCTAAATTACTTAATTGAAAATAAAATGCATTTATGACCATGCAGATCCAGAAGGACTGTCCTGTGTCTTTAAGAATCTGGCTGAAGACTCTTGGTCATCACTGCTGAGACTAAGTTATTCATGCAGTGCCCTACTTGCAAACACTTTCAGCACTCTTGGTTGTATTTAATTGCATTTCAGGGTAAAAAAGCTAGCAGGTGTCCCATCTAGAAAGCGTCAAGATAGGTGCAGTGACATATTAACCCTGTACAGTCTTGATTCTTCCATTCTGACCTAAAATGGGCCATTCTGTTAAACAATCTAATCCTTATTTCTTTTACTGTACATGTTGGCTTCCATTTGTGAGAAGTTCTCTTCATTTTGTAAGCGTATATTGAGGTCCCAAGCAGAAATTACAGGCAACTATTTAAAGGCTTTGATGGACAGACTGTATTAATGTTGAGAGATAGTGATCAAACCTGGTCCCATTGCATATTGAGATAAAGCCCTGACTACAGCTTACATGACCCATGTTCATTTAGTGGCACAGGCACTGGAAGAAGCAGGCAGGCAAGAATTATTTATAATGGCCACTCACCCATGGGTAGAGTGGGAGACAGCATCATCCTTCTGTACAGGTTGGAGGGCAGATGTACTGCACCAGCAACTGACCTAACAGTGCTCATAAATGCATGCATAGTAGTGTACATGTGTGTTCTATAACTGCCAGATGTTGCCAAGCTGACACTGCCACCATGGAGACAGTGTGCTTGGTTGGTCCGTCAGACTAATTGGTGGGCTCCCTGTCATTTGATTCTTGATTCTTAAGATAGATGGAGCTGGTGAGCTCAGATGAGGAAAGAATAGGCCCCACAACTATCACTCTAGGAGGAGATATGCCAAAAATATGCTCCAAATGAGGATACCAGTGAGCTCAAGGGGTAGGACTGCCACCATGTCCAGGGGCCTGGTGTGACCAAAGATTGGTTGGGGGGGTGGGAGGGTGGAAGGCTTGCCTCAGGAATACAGTCTCATTCCCTGAGGAGGAATGAATGGGACAACTGGTGGAAGATAATGCAGCCAGTGTGTCAGGTTGAGTGGACTGTCGTGGGAGAAGAAAACTTGTAACAGGAATCAACAATATCATTGATATTTTGTCACAGTAGCTTGAATATATTTTGTGAATGGTGTGTAATGTGTGAGGTATGTTTATGCAAGATGTTTCAGTGTGTTTTCTTATCATAACCAAGTCATATTTTGATCTGTAGTAAATGTATACTTTTCAGCACATTAAAGATTGAGTGTAATCATTCAGAAAGCTGTTAAACCAAAATAGTGTGTTACAGAGCAGTTGCTAGGAAAACATAAGCTTGTTACCATTATGTTGGATGACTTGTGAGATTTCAAATTCCCACTGGTCAGTTGCTTTTAGCACAAAAACACACATCTGTTTGAGAGACAGTAGAATCACTGACACCTTAGCGTGAAAAAGTATTGTGAGTAAAGGCATGAAAAAGATTAACTTGGTTTATAAGAAAATGTGCTGCATTTGTTTATAGTGACATAACTGACCATTTATATATTCTGGAAAAGGTATAATCCCTGAAATGTGAATTGTAAAAAATAATCTAGAGAAAACTGCTGTGTTTATTCCAAGAATGTGATTAAAGTCTGAGAATATGTGGATTTCTTTACTGCATGTATATGCTTGTGCTAGCATTTCTAAAACATCTTTGATGTTTTGTAGGGTCTTCTTAATGATTTGCTTTACACACATGTTTGATAGTTGGGTATTTCCTTATCAGTTCAGCTTCAGATAAATCTAAATTGATAGTTATATAGTGACTGTGGTGGAATTTGTAGTACATCATTTTAACACCCTTGGTCACTCCCACCAGCACCTGCTGATATAATTAGAAGTGCCTTGGTATACACAAAAAGATGAATTCTGCTTATGGGCAAATGTGATAGTAATATTATTATCTCACAGATGCTGTCATTGTTGTGTTAATAATATTCTGCATGCCATCCTGGTATCCACGGCTTCTGCTATGTCATATCTAAAGATATTAAGCAACCAGCATTCTTGTTTTGTCTTGATGGCGGCCGCAGTGGTGCATGACCTTCCTGCGGTCGCGTGGGTTTCCTCTGGGTGCTCCAGTTTCCTCCCACATTCCAAAGATATGCTGCAGGTGGATTGGACACTCTCTAAATTGGCCCTAAGGTATGAGTGTGTGTGCCTTATGTGGAAGTTGGAGCACTGTGCTGGCAACTGGGCATAGTAAAATCTCACTGCCAATTGTTCTGCAGACCATTGTTCCACTGTGGCGACCCCTAACGGGAAAAGCTGAAAAAAGAAAATTCTTGCTTTGTCTGGCACAGACATAGGTCTCACTTTGTTCTTTTTTTTTAAGCTGTTATGAAAGCTTGTGCAGATGGAGGAGCAAATCAACTGTACCAGATAACAGAAGGAATGCAAGACAGGTAAGCAGAATGCCATTGCTTTATTGCCATGTTATTTATTGCTTGCCAGCTAAATAGCAACCTCTGTAGACTGCCTGGTAACACTGTGTACACAAGGCCAGTAGTGTGAGGATGAGACATTTTTACCATCTGCATTCAATTATCAGTGCCGTAGTTTTGCTGACTTAATCACCTCTGTACAAGTTGGTTTGAAGCAAGACAGAGAGGTTGTAGGCAGTAAAGGTCACTTTATGTAATTCCAACATATACAAATGAACCCATTATTTTTATTTGTTAACTCCCCTTGAACATACTTTGTCTGTTAAGCTATTTACTTTTATATTTTCTCTGCACTTTACATTATGCTGCATTGTGTACTCTTGGTTATGAAGTCACCATGGAGTTCACCAAGTTTCTAAACTGGAAAAATTGACACCATCGAAGTGCAGACCATGTGTTTTTTGCTCTTTTATTGTTTGAAATTAAGGAAAGTACCTTCTGGGTAATGAGAAAGATCTTTATAGAATGAGAAGCAATTAGCTAGCTAGCAGTTACAAAATATTGTGATATGGCCATATTCTGCTTAGTATGCCCATGTCATCTTGAATAATATGAGCATGGGTTATATGCCAGCTCCTGGATCACAGACCTTTGTGCTCATCCATACATTTAATTTATCAGCAGCATAAGAAATTATTGATATTTCGGGAAAGAGCAAAATGGATGTGAGGTGGATCTTGCTTGGAAAGTAAGTGAAAAAGCTGTAGATTTGCAGTGTGGGTCAAAACCAGAAAGAGCAGCTGTCCATGTAGGTTTCCTCTGGGATGTACATGGTGCCAGTGCATCTCCGAGAAAGTCTAAGAGAATTTTCTGGTGTTTCATATTTAGATGGGGAATATGGCAACAGAAAAAAGAAACTTAGGATGCAGAAATATATCAGTGGTTGAAATTTTAGCGACAAATTCAATGTGAAAATATCTCCACCCCCAGACGATACACCATAATTTTTGATTTTCATAGCCATTATCTAGAGGAAAGAAGATACCTCACCAAAGGTCTTCAGTGTACAAAAGTAGCTGAATTTATTTCTGTTTTCATTATACAGACTGGCCAACCATTTGTAAACGGTTTAGAGGTTAACATGTGGGTATTTAGCAGCAGGCATCTTTGTAGAAAGCCTCATTTTGCTGGAGGCATAGGAAGAAGCAGTTGTTGGTGACAACCGAAGAAGAGTTTACACTGGGCTACCACAACAAAAAAACACCACAGTGGTAAGCATTTTAGCATATCTCATAAGAAGCTCCAGGAGAATGAGACAAACACTTTAGAAGTAAAGAGGAGTGCAGATGATGTCCTCTGTAGAATTCTTACATATTAATGAATAAGTGCAACAGATCACTGCTCCCCTGTCTTCTACAAAGCCCTGTTTAGTGATGTACGTGAATTTAAGAATCATTTCTGTAGTTTGTGTGTAATTCTAGCAAAAATGTAATTTCTTTGAGAAAAGGAAAGTCTGGTTTTCTGTAATGTTTGGGAATACTGGGATCCTTTCCTTCCTTTCAGAATGAGAGGATAGCTGCAGCACAGGATGTGTGAAGTATTATTAGATGGACCAATTCCATTCATTTTTTGTTTATTTTTGTTGGTTAAATGGGGTAATGTACTCATTCATATGGACCTTTTTTAGGCTCAACCAGGCCTGGAAAAACTGTCTGGTTTTCTGACTTACTCAGAGTAGTACAGTAGGCAAATAGAGGCTGAGTGGCTTGGGGAGATGGCCATCCATTTCCATTTTAAATGTCTTATAAAAACCTATTGGGAGCTCATTGGGTCCTGGGTCCTCCTTGGAAGTTAAAAATGTATAGTTTGGTAAATTTTACCTATTGATATTGGAATGTTTAACATATTACTTTTATCATATGTTACATGGGGACAGGTAATGACATTAAGAAATGCAGAACCCTGTGCTTGTGGAGAGTTTTTTTTTCCTTTTGTGTATAGGGTTTTGTAGAATTTAAAAATAATTTAATGAATACCTTTGAGGTGGTAACAGCACATACTGCATTCATCTGTGGGGAAAGTTAATTATGTGCTCTTACTTGCACTATTTTAGTTTCTTAACAAGTAATTTCAGAGATGTAAGGTTCTTGTCATAGAAAACTTCTCATATCCCCCCACTTATAGCTTTATATTATGTCTTATCATTAAGCAATTAACTTTTCATTTCAACCCATAAAAGATGCTAAGATAAAAAAAAACGTAAGAGAAGCAAGGCTATTTATCATTTCATAATCTTGTTTGTTTCACAATTTAATTTAAATGGCAGCTTCCTCTAAAACTAGAATTTCAAAGATGTCCCTCTTTGAATTTTGTGAAATGCGTATGTCCTGAGGCCTTCTTTTTTCCTTATCAATATACAGGAAAAAAGGGATTGGTCTCTGCATACTTGGTTGACCGTACCAGCATAGTTGTTTTCAGAGTAATGTAGTAGAGATAATGATATGAGTTTGTGTAAGATGTGATGTTCTCATTTGTCACTTTTTCCTTTAGGCATGAACTTATGAATATAGAGGATACTATCCCATATGCAAGTCAAATCTGTGAAAAGTGCTGCTACTCCTATATGTAAATAAGCAATTTGTGACCAAGCTGAGATGGTTTTAGAAGTCCTCAGACTTTAAGGAGCCCTCAGTATAGTATTACATATCTAAATCTGCATGAAATGATTCACAAAGAGTGTGCATATCTGTCCCAGATGGTGTGTATATGCTTCACATTTATGTAATTTCACTAATGCTGTAACCTAATCCTGGCAGCTGGGGGGAGGGCTGTGCGGGTCTCATAAGAGCTTTCCATTAGAGTTTGCTGTAGTTGTAGTTCAGCACAGCTGCCTTGTAGCTTACCAAAACTTTTGTAAGGGGAACATAGGAGAGTCAGCTAAGGAGAGAAAGCAGACAACAGAAACACTAAAGGAACACATTAAGGGGATTGTTCTGGAGGAAGTTGCAGTGAATGGTTAATATTTTCTTGTTTGGATAGTCACCAAAGTTTCCAAATATATACTTTAATAGGAAGTTGGAGAAGGAACAAAGGTAGAGTATGTAGGAGAGAGGATTAAAGAAGTGTTAAGAATTTTTATGACACAGACGTAAAAGACAGACAAGATGGACAGGAACAGTATGCTGGACTAACAATTGGAGGGGATACAGACATACAAGATGAAGGAAAGGCGCACAAGGAATGGCAATGAGGGCCTCTTCCATGGTCCAGAGACCTTTAATGATTTCCATGCCATGATGACCTTAGACAGAGGAGACACCAGTGGTGAAAAGGATTGAAGTCCCTGGTGGTGTGGATCCGATTGGGACAGGTAGTCTTGCACATACTGTGGGAGACAGTCATAAGGGTTCCACTGTCCCTCAATTCCCCTTTCAACTGCAACCTCCACCAAACCTTAAATTTCAAGGTGTTGGCTTCCCAGGCTATCATATCTCGGGTGGATCACAGAGGGTGGAGACAAAATGCCTCAACAGCTCCCTTGAAGCAATCCCTGGATAGGCAGAGTTCCATTGGACCCACAGAAAAAAAGTGGAAAAAAAAACACAAAAAGTAAAAGGAGGGAAATGGAGACAGCAAAATGCCTTATATGATTTTAACAGCAAATGCCTTTAGTTCAATGCCAAAAATCAGAACAGTGATATTTTTATTTCAGAATGTTAAACAGTCTGTAACAAAGCATATGACTAAATGTAATTATTTTAGTAATAAATAGCGACAACTGCTGGTTCAGGTATTTTAGCACTTAAAATATTCAGCTTTGCAGTTATTGGGGCACAGAACCAGCTGATTCTGTTGCCTCAGGCACTGTGCATAATTAGAAGCAACCTTACCTGGTGCTGAGAAAACAAGAATAAAAATAAAAGATTAATGATACTGATTTGTGAAGTATGCTTCAAACTATAATATTTTCAAATGATAGTTCTGTAAGCTTTTTACATATAGGTTTGATTAAACAAAATAGCTGCAAACTTTCTGCTGTGTAACCTCCACCATCAGTCTTGCCCTTGAACTTGCTTTCCCCATAACTCCTGTATTAGCAAATGAAATATGTAATGCCCATAAATGTAATCAAGCTTCTAAAACATGGGAAATGGAGAAAAGTTTGTATTTAAAGTTTCCATAGTTAGTAGGTAAAGTACTCATCCTGCAAAAATAAATGCTAAGTATGTCTGTAGTAAAAGATGGAGAACTTTACAACTGGAAAGATGTTGTAACAGACAGTACTGAACTTCTGCCTCTGCTGGGGACGATAATTGAGGTATTGCTCTACTTATTGGTGATATGTTTGCTGCAGTGGCAGCTTTGCAGATAATCCATTTCATGAAGGCCTGAGTCTTGCAGGTGTTGCTCTGCCTGTATAAGCTCAGTTTAATGATTGCCATTAACTGTCACTTTTAATATGTGTGTTTTGCATTGCTGCTATTTATATGACACTACAATGATATTGTAATCAGTAGCACCGATCAAGGACTCTACCATTGCATTTGGCAGTAATGCAGACCTAGTAAACAGTATATAATTCAGTAAGTCCCTGTCTCCCTTTGAGGTGTATGGTGTCTCTGAATGTATAATTTACAGAAGATGAGAACATTTTAAAAAGCCCCAGTACATGATCGATACCATTTTACATGCCTTAAAGAAATGTGCTGCAGTGGTCTTTGTTAGTGCAGCCTGTAAATAATAAGTTAAGTAAATACATTTCTGACTTAAAAATTCACTAAACACACTGAATTATAACCATGGTAATACAGTACAAGTAACAGCATACAAACAAGGCATAGTATTCAATGGTTATTGTTGAAGTGCAATTAAATTCATAGCACAGAAAAATGTATTTGCTTTGTAATAAAAATAAAATAATAATGAAGTATAAGTCAACAGGTAGATGTTCATCGTGTTGCCCTGCTGCAGTCATCACACGTGGGTTTTTCTGCCGTTAGGCGGTCACGCAGTCAGCCTGAATTCCAAAGTCTTGGTCCGGTGTCGGTTGCTGTTGCTTCTTCCCTGACGACAGTGCACCAGGGGTATATAAGAGGCATCCAACACCATTTTCTCCAGTCTTTCTTGCCACTCGGTGCCCGAAGCAGAAGCAGTTCGCAAATGCCGGTCGGCCGACACCTGAGATTTTCGATTTGAATTTCAGTCCGAAGTCTTCAGTAAAACTAAGTACCCCGTTGGGGAACATTTTCTTGACTCAGTCCGATGTCAGAAAAAGTTAACAATTGCATTTCTTATGGGAAGCAAATACCTCATAAGGACTTCCATTCCTCTTGTATTCCTTGCCTAGGCCCAGACCACGACGTCACAGTTTGTCGGTTTTGTGCTAGGTTTAATAAACGAACTATCAAACACTGTTTTGGTTTCGCACGGCATTACTTTGGTAGGAAATTTAATTATATCATGCCATCGGAGCAGCCGACGACCGCCATACATAAAAAACGCAATGATAAGGACAGGCAGCCTAGGAACAAGCCAGACTCCGAGGCCTCAGCTGGGCCTGTCGCCGGTTCTCCGTTTTTCAGTGAGGCGCCTGCACAGCCCCTGACGACCGTAGAACTGGAACCCCAGACAGCTGCGGATTCCCAAGTGGAGCCTACTAGGCCGATGCAGCCATCTTCCGACACCGGAGCAGAAGTAGACACCGGTGCAGTGGAAACACCTTTGGTTGCAGAAGGTGTCTTCAGACCGACTACACTCACCATTAAATCTTATGCTAAGCTTAAAACTCCTTTAAAACCTAAGAAAACTGTACATAGTCAAAGGTTCAAGGCCCCATGCCTAAGAAACGGATGCTTAACATGGCTGAAGATTTGATTACCCTTATCAGGGGTTCCCATCCCCCTCCTGATAAAAGACCAAGACAAGAGGAGGATTATGCATCCTCTGACCAGTTTTCACTCTCCTCAGATTCTTCTGAGGAACAGGATTACACTTTTCCACCTTATGAAGACTCTGATGCTGAAGACTCTATTCCCTCAGCATCTCCCCCCCTGAAGACTACTCCTTTGGGGAAACTTTACATACCATGAGGGAACATTTCCACTGGGAAGGCCAGGATTACTCAGATTCTAAGAAAAGGCTCCGAGAGTTCCTTTTACTACCCCAGCACAGACCTCTTGCTCTCCCTCCTGTTTTAGATATTGTGGATGATGTTTACTTGGAGTCTAGTTTAAATCCAGACTCTCTACCTCCTGCTCCAGCCAAACCAGACAGATACTACAGAGTACCTGACTCACACAAATTCCTTTATAAAAGTCCTGTAGCTGACCCAGAAACAATTTCCTAGGGTCCTAAGGGAGCTAAAGCTTCTATGGCTAAAAATCCTGTGCCCTCTGAAAGGGATTCCAGAGCCCTAGATAGATGGGGAAAGAAAATATACACCTCAGCAACTCTGGCTATGAGAGCATTAAATTGCCAGTTTCACATGTTGAAATATCAGCAATTCCTAATGTCTCAGTTAAAACAAAAAATGAGCACACATTCAGAACAGTCTGAATTCAAGGAAATGCAGGATCTGTTGCATGCAGCTGAACAGGTGGGCAAACATACTTCACAATGCGGATTTGATTCATTGGAAGCTTCCTGTAGAGCAGCTCTTACTGGCTCTGTCATACGTAGACATGCTTGGTTAAAAGAACAAACCCTTCCTGACCATGTTAAAGCAAAATTATTGGATGCACCTTTACAGCAGGATGTATTATTTGGTGTCAAAGCAGAAGAGGTTTTAAAGAAAATGGAGGATAAGGCAAAGTCTATGCAAACGGTCAAGGATTTTTTGCAGGTACAACCCCCTCGTTTCAGCAGAAATTGGACAACAAAAAACTGGTCCTTTCCAGCTTCTGACAGATCACAGAGGGGCAAATACAGATGCCCAAGGGGCAAAGGTCAGTCACAGGGCCCTTACAAACCTCGCCAATGGGGTACTGCTACCCAGAAAGGAGGAGAAGACAGGCCCCAAGCTAGCAGAAGACAAACACAATGACTCTGTCCTCAAACTACCAAGCAAATCTCTCCTGGTAACTCCCTTGGGAGGAAAACTAGCACTTTTTGCAGACAACTGGCACATCATCACAAAAGACAAATGGGTTCTAAACATTTTCTCTCAAGTATACAGATTCCACTTTCATACCTTACCAAGGATCAAAGGAATGCCAAACCTGCCACCAAATCAATGGGCAGAGGCACAAAAACAAATTACAGCTCTCATGGACATGAGAGCCATTCAACAGGTACCTACACAGGAGCAAGGACAAGGATTTTAGTCAAGACTCTTCCTAGTCCCAAGAAAGTACAAAGCATTGAGACTCATTCTGGATCTTTCAATTCTGAACACCTATCTGCAAGTACCAAAATTCAAGATGCTAACACTACAGCAGCGTCTTCCCATGCTGGGCAAGAATGCTTGGCTAGTCACTTTGGACCTCAAGGAGGCATACCTGCATGTCCCTATCAGACAAAATTGCAGAAGATACCTCCGCTTCATTGCAGGTTCAACGCATTATCAATTCTCTGCACTGCCCTTTGGCTTATCTACTGCGCCCAGGGTCTTCACAAAATGCCTGGCACCAGTAATTGCATACTGCAGACAAAGAGGAATTCAAATATACCCATACCTGGATTACTGCCTTATTCAAGTAGAAAGCAAGGACATTCTTTTAAAGCATCTGGCATTTATCAAACACCTTCTAAGTTGCCTAGGGTACACAGTAAACGAAAAGAAATCAAAACTAGTGCCCTCACAAAACATAATATTCCTGGGTGCCAGCTTGAATACAACAGCCCAGATGGCTTATCTCATGCCAGAAAAGCAACGACAGCTGATTCAATATTTCAAAATAATGGCAACAAAGACCCAACTCCCTGCAAGAAAAGTTCTGCAGGCCTTGGGATTCATGGCATCTTGCATACTACTAATACCATTTGCAAAACTGCATATGAGGAAATTACAATGGTACCTGAAAAGTGTATGGACTCAGCACAGCCACAGCTTGTAAACAATGATACCACTCATTCCCTGCCTTCAACAGGAGTTTCTATGGTGGGCACAGGCATGCCACCTCAAGAAGGGTTAGCCTTTCACCTTAACCACAGCCAGGCAAACTATGACAACAGATGCATCGGACTATGCTTGGGGAGCACACATGGCAGGGTAGTGCACTCAGGGCAAATAGATTACAGATCAGAGGCATCTGCATATCAATCAAAAAGAAATGCTAGCAGTACAGAATGCCCTAACAGCTTTCAAGGACCTTCTACACCCAGGACAGCTAATGATAAAGACGGACAATACCACAGTAATGTGGTACATAAGCAAGGGGGCACACATTCCTACCCTCTATGCAGGCAAGCAATGACCTTGTGGAACACTGCACTGTCTTACCAGGTTCAATTACAAGCACAATTCCTGCCAGGAAAGAAAAACACATTGGCAGACGACCTAAGCAGAAACATCATGGATCCACACGAATGGAAACTAGATCCACAAGTATTTGCAATGATAGCTCAAAAATGGGGACGCTCAGACATAGATCTGTTTGCAAGCCCCCACAACCACCAACTTCAAAAATTTTGCACAAGGACCTTCCATCCACTAGCTTGGAAAGTGGACGCCCTCTCATTCAGTTGGAAAACATTAACAGTGTATGCCTTCCCTCCACTGCCTCTTCTAGCAAAGGTACTGCTGAAAGTCAGATTACAGAGGTCACAAATGATACTTGTTGCACCAGACTGGCCACGCCAGCATTGGTACCCAATTTTAAGGAACATGGCCCATGGCCCACCATGGATTTTGCCACAAATTCCTCACCTGCTCACCCAGCGAGACAATCAGATTCTACACAGCCAGCTCCAGACTTTAAACCTGGCAGCATGGCAAATTACCTAAACAACCAGACAACACCTTTATCTAAAGCTGTTATGGATGTCATTCTGGAGGCCAAGAGGCCCAGCACCAGGAAAATTACAAGCACAATTGGAAAAGATTTTAATCCCCTTGATCCAAACATCCCTCAGATTCTACAATATTTAACTGAGATGTTACACAAAGGACTTTCCTTTTCATCTATTAAGATCCACGCCTCAGCAATTTCAGCTCATTACAGCACGGATCCTCCTTTATTCTCACATCCACTCCTAAGACAGTACCTCAGAGGGGCTAAGAACTTAAGACCGCCAAGGAGAGCTCCAACACCTACTTGGGATCTCAACTTTGTTCTGGAAAAGCTTACACTGCTGCCCTTCGAACAGCCTTTTCAGCTGATTTAAAATTTCTTTCATGGAAAACTGCCCTACTACTAGCAATAAACTCAGCTAGAAGAGTCTCAGAGCTACAGGCACTAATGGCAGTGGAACCTTTCTTCATTTTTCATCAAGACAGAGTCTCTCTATGAACTAACCCTTCCTTTATGCCAAAGGTGGTATCCAGTGTGGCCCTAGACCAAACCATTCACTTGCCCACCTACTTCCCAAATCCCTAGAACAAAGGAGAAAGACTCCTGCACTCTTTGGACATTCACAGGCAATTACATTACTACTTGGATAAAACTAAGGCTTTCAGAGAAACTGACCAGCTCTTTGTAGCCTATGCTACAGGATCACAAGGAAAAGCTATCTCAAAACAGACCATTTCTAAATGGATAGGGCATTGCATACATTTCTGCTACACACATCATGGGAAACCAGTACCTGCTAACATTAGGTCCCACTCCACCAGGGCTACAGCTACATCAGCAGCCTTTCTCAGGGGAGTGCCAACCAAGGATATTCTGGAAGCTGCAACTTGGAGTTCAGTGCACACCTTCACCAAACACTATCACTTACCTCTATACTCTAAGACTAGAGCTGGTTTTGCCACTGCAGTTTTGCAGGGCCTACTAGCTTCTTCTAACCCTGTTTGACTCCCACCTCCCATCCTTAGCTTTGGGATTCAACCCAAGTGTGATGACTGCAGCAGGGTAACACGATGAACATAGTACAGTTTTGTACCTACCATAAATGTAGATGTTCGAGTGTTCACCCTGCTGCAGTCCAGGTTACCCTCCCTCCATCCCCTCTGAACTAGCTGAACGTATCTCTACCACTCTATCCTATACTACCTCTGTGGTGTATTTGCTTGTGCCTAAGGGTTTTGTTTTATTTTTATATAGCTGTATATATATATATATATATATATATATATATACCTGACATCTGGGGCAAGAAAAACTGAAGAAAATGGCGTTGGATGCCTCTTATATACCCCTGGCGCACTGACGTCAGGGAAGAAGCGACAGCAACCGACGCCGGACCAAGACTTTGGAATTTGGGCCGATTGCGGGACCGCCTGACGGCAGGATAACCCAAGTGTGATGACTGCAGCAGGGTGAACACTCGAACATCTACATTTATGGTAGGTACAAAACTGTACTTTCCTTAATGTATGTGATATACAAACCTTTTGCAAACTTTTCCAATAGTCGTATCCATGCCACATTCTGTTTACCATGGTTAATATAATTGCACTACTTTTAGTAGACTGTGTAGCTTTATTTTATATAAAATATCCATATGTATGCACACACACACACACACACACACACACACACACACACATACATGCACACACACCTTATATAGTAGTCCATCCAGCTGTTAGGTCTGGACCTCTGCCACCCACTGGGCTAGTAGGTCTTCCCTCCACCTCTGTGGGTCATCTACACCTGCACTGCTCGCCATACTGGGGGAATGCAGTATCATACTCCAAATGGATCCACTCATCAGTCTTTTTCCAGGAGCTACTGGTTGCACCTTCCAAAATTTGCAGGTATGGATACCTGCAGAATATGAAGGAGACTGTTGGTATCTTTTTCCAAAGAGCTTGGGCATGCCCCTGAGCTTTCACAGAGTGTATGTTACCTCTGCCAAGTTCAAATAAGAATGAATAGGTAAGTATGAAACTGAGACTATTAGGATGTGAACCACACCCACTGTTATGTGACATCACTCTTTCACCGTACATTCTGTTGTGGCTTCTGCTGGGCGTAGATGAGCAGGTGCATTCCTACATTAGTTGCACATGCAACCTCATTGCACCATTAGGCTGGGACCGCAAGAGCTAATATGTACATGCATAAATAATTTGTCCCTTGGCCACAGCAGTAGCAACTCTAGTATGCCAATACATATACTTGCACATCTCTGCCAAAATGCCTAATTTGCAGAAGAATTTTGTAAATTGGACAAAATCTCTGTCAACCTTTTTACAGTTCTCTATTTTCACTTCTGCTGGGCTTACATTTATGTAAAAGTCAACAGAAAGCACAAATTAAATTAAAAAAATGTTTAAAACAGACACTGTTAGGATAAAAGTCTGTCAAACCTGCAATTATCACTGCATTTTACTGTGACATCTTCAATATTAGCCTCTGGCTTACTGGCAAGATGGGAAATCTTGTAATAGTACTGTAGTTATATATATAATTAGTGGGGTCTGTGACGCCTGTGCATTGGCCTAGAGATCAAGGAGCCTCAATCCTCACCACTAACACCAGTGAGGTATGTCCATATAGGGAAAGAATAATAAATACACACACAGTAAAGTACAGTTTCCCTTAAGAGCACACAGAGATCGCAGTCAGTCTAGGACTGGTTTCTTCCTTTCTCTCCAGGTCTCCAATACGACTCCCCACTGGCACAGCTGTAGGGTCCAGATCTCAGGCTAGTGGGCAAGTTAAAACCTCCAGCACGCTCGCTGTCCAACCAGCGCTTCATGTTCCTGCTCAAGTAGCTGACACACACACACTTTGAAATAAGAATTTATACAACCACACAGACACTCCTGGGGAAGGCTGACACAGGTTCTCCAGCTGTGCCCCTTTTACTCCGACTATACTGTAGAAATCACTGCCACCACCCAGCTAATATTTATCAGCTACTCAAAGGCCCTTATGAAAGGGTGTCCAATTATACTGTGCAATATTATTATCCCAATGGTAAGTGCAACCAGTCAATACTTATTTGGAGTGACCCGGTACAGTATCACTATATACATACAATGTACTCTTAGAGCTTAAATTATCTCTAAACAAAACAGCCACAGTTGAAAAGTTTAAAAATGGTTAATAATAAATAAAAAAAACACAAGACAATATTAATTACTACACAGTGCAAGTCAAGAGTGCAGAGATCACAGAGACATACTTAAAATAATACAGTAGAAAAGTTCTGACATCACAGAAAAACAAACTAGTCTAATTTTTCTATTTCCTAGCTATATCTAAGAGAAAACACAGTTCTAAAATCCTACTTACATTTAGACACATTTAGACACAGGCAAAGTGGTGAATTGGATGTTCTCAAGACAAATGCTCAAATGCTTTCATTCTTTCTGTCCTTAAATTGATAACACAGTACCACAGGTTCATTTCAGATTACATAATTTCTTTCTGATTCCCAGGCTAACAGACTTTCAGAGGTTAATAGCCCTTAATCTTGCAGCTGGTCAGGAAGCCAGAGCAATAAAAGAAATTATACATGCAAATTCTAGCCATTAACTCTGGCCAGAAAACTATAGGTAGACTGCCTTTATCTAGACATCTCAGCTCCGAGTTTTGACATCAAAGAATTGACTTATTAGCTTTGTTGCAGCAGAGTGCACTGTTACATTTTTGCAGTGCTGCATTTAACACCATTTTTTTCCCATTTAAGAGAACAAGCCTGAGGCTTATATTAATATTTACAGATGACAGAATTATCCACAAAATTCTATCTGGCTAGGCTGGCAGCCTTCACTTATCTTCACAGGGTTTACTTCACTTGACCTAAATTTCATTTAACTGATACCCATTTGACCTAAAACTCATTTGACTGACACCCATTTCACAGACTGCTTATAATGCTGAATTGCAACATACTAAATCTTAAACCATAGACAAGCGCACTTAGAACACCAATAACTAACCCTTTCCAGAACTTAAAAATGACTTACTAACCTTCTTAACAGAAATGGGACAATGTACAACCAAACTAGGTGGGGGGGCTATGACCCCCCACACCCCTATATGTAGGGGGCTGTGCCCCCACACCCCCCTAATTATATACACGAACTCCAGGATCACATTACAGCAGGGAAAAGGGCATATACCTTTAACTTGCCTTATAGTACTCTACATGCTGCCACTACTGCTGGGAACACACAAAACATTAGCCAAATTACTTTAGATACTTCCTATAAAAACGTAAATGGAAACACCCACATTTAGAAAAACTACAATACTACTTTCTACATGATTATTGGAATTCTAATAGTCAGCACTATCTTCTTATTCTTCTGTTTTTTTCCCTGTTAGGGGGCGCCACAGCGGATCACCTGTCCGCTCATGATTGGGAGTGGAGTTTTTACGGTGTCGAGTTGCCAGCCCGGCGCCCAACCTTCCACAGAAGGCACACACACACACTCACACCTAGGGCCAATTTAGAGTGTCCAGTCCACCTACAGCATGTCTTTGGGATGTGGTAGGAAACCAGAGCACCTGGAGGAAACTCACGGGACTACAGGGAGGACATGCAGACTCCACACAGAAGGCACTCCAGCCGAGAATTGAACCAGAAAGCCTCTTGCTGTGAGGCGGCAATGCTAACCGCTGCACCACCATGGCCTCCCACTAACAGTCAGACTTGTTGTGGATTTTCCTTCACCTGTGACTTGTTTGTGATAAAAAGAATTACTCTAACTTCTAACAGTCAGCACTATAAGTTACAGTAATTCATTTTATTACAAACAAGTCACAGGTGAAGGAAAACCCACAACAAGTGTATGTCTTGCATGTCAGTGAAATGGGTGTCAGTCAAATGAGTTTTAGGTCAAATGAAATTTAGGTCAAGTGAAGTAGACCCCATTAGTGTGGCTATGTAAAAGTGTCATATTTAGTGCTGTGTTCATTAAATTAATGTACCTAAAGTTGCTTACTGCAGGCTGTGGTTTCCTGCAAAGGAAATGCTAAGGGCCAACGTGCATGCAACCTTACTGCAGCTGAAGGAATAAAAAATGAAAAATTAATTTCTTGTTCTCTTTCCTCCACCCTTCAACCACTGTCTCAACGGCTCTTTTCACCATGCACATTCTTACAAACTAGATAACTGACCAATGAGTAACACAGAGAAGAGCAGAACTGGAAGAAAATGTTACTAGAGCAGATGGAATTAGCAGTAGTGACATATATAAATATTGCTTGTTTTTTTTGGGTAATGTTCAGGCCTTGAATGAAATGCATTGAACAAAATTGCACTCACATGGAGTTTGTCTGTTTAATTACTTTTAAACTTGCATTTTTAGGGCAATAGACAGTAAAGCACAGAAGAGATAGTTTTACTTCTCAGGAAGAACACAGCTACATGGTTCCACTTAGGACATATGGAAAAAGAAATGTTTGAAAAATGGTTGCCAAATTAGTCAACATGGGCAAATGCATGGAATTAAGTTGTGACTGACATAAATGTTATAGTGTGAGTGAACTACACTGTCACATTGTAGGGAAAGAGCTAATGACCTGCTGGGCCATGCAAAGACAAAGGCAAGGCAGAATGCAGTTGCCCATAGTAGCACCTGTGATGGGCCTTCCACACTCCAACCTTTAATACCTGATAAGTAGTACCTGTTTTCTTTAATAGGCAAATTTCCTGTGAGCAGAAACAATCACATGTTGTGTTCATGTTGCACCACAGCAGGCTGATGTAGGAAGTTCTCATAGCACTAAGCGCAAGTGCACATAGTCGTAAAGGTTACTGACAGAGCCCCCTACCCAACAGCAGGTTGATAACTCTATAGTCAGTGAAAAAGGCTCTCACACTCAGCATGAGGAGAAAATTATATTACAACAAGGGGGTAGGACACCACGTAGTTCAAAACCTGTTTCTTAGTCACAGCTTGAACACCTTGATAAAGAGAGAACTTTTTCAAAGGTAGTAGTAGTACCTACTGATGTTCCTCATTTGATCACTGCTGAAGTAGTCTTAGCTATATGGGTTATATCCAGCTTCCAAAGCTTAAGGGCTCCTTCTGTACATCCAAAGCATCACTGTAGATTAATATGTGTGTATATACCTTTAAGACGCTAGCCAAGGGTTTGTAGTAGATTATAAATACTTTGGTCTATATTATAATCTCGAACTTACGGAACATCGAATACCACATGGTAGATGCCATATGATCGAAGTTCCATAACTTTGAAAAGAAAAAAAATAAATAACAGAAACTTACCTTGACTGGTTAAAGCAGAGGGGCAAGCAATCCTGCACCCCCTACACCCCCGCTACTTAAATATACCAACTCTGAGATCACACTACAATGTAGGACAGGGAAATTTTCCCTTTCTGCACTGTACTCCATTAAAGTGCGATCTCAGAGTTGGTATATTTAAGTAGCAGGAGGTGTGGAGGGTGTAGGGGGGACTTGCCCCCCTGCCTACACTCTTTAGGTTTTCTGTTTTTTATGTTAAAATTATTTTAAATGCAATTCAATGTTTTAATAGTTGATGCATAAAGTTCGATGTTTATGCATTCGAACTGTTAAACTTTCGTTATTATGATATGAACCCTAAATAGTGAGCATGTGCATGCCTGACTGCCATTTTGTAGTTAGCTGTTGAGATGTGAGCATGTAAGTTCTGTTTGTTAGTTAGTTTGTTCATATTTAAAGTTTCTGCTACCCATCCTGATGTGTTTGTATATATTAAAGCATCTGAATGAAACCCCAAGCCTTCTTGTTATTTGTAATATAGACAAACGAGTGACATGGTGACAGAAGTGGCATGTCCAAAAGATCATGGTATCAGAAATGACATATCTAAAAGGGCCTGAAGACAGAATTGGCATACCAAAGGGCCATGAAGTTTAAAATTGCTTGATGAAAATGATTTAAGGCACTTATCCAGACGTTGGTGGAATATACAGCAGTGGACCATCCCATAACTGTGCATAGTTCGTAAAACAAGTCAGAAATGAAAATTTCTTGTTCTCATAATATGAAACGAGGCATACAGAACACTCTAAATAATTTTTGCATAAACAAATATGTACAATATTGATAAACATATTCAAATTACTATGGAAAATGCTTGAAATAAAGTCCAACTGCATAAAATTAATAAAATAAAAGGAAATGACCGCATTTTTTTCGCAAAACTTATGTATTTTCATATTAAGCAAAGATATCCGAGTTATCAGAAGTGTATAAAGTGTTTGCATAGTTATACAGTGTTACAGTAAAGCTATTTTGCAGAGTACAGCCATTACAAGGCATATTTCACAAAGTATTTTGAAGACTTTATTGTGCATTTGGATGTTGTTACAAGCTCACAGAACAGTTTGTTCGTACATAAGTACAAGGGCCATATTTTCAGTGTGTTTGTATATACTTTGTGGTCATGGCAGACGAATTTTAGAAGCCCAGTGCACTTGTGTTTGAGAGTAATATTGCTGAGAATTGGAGAGTGTTTGAGCAAGAGTATGTCATTTTCATACAGGCTGCATTTTCTGATAAAGATGACCGTACAAAAGCATTTATTCTACTTAATTTAGCTGGGTCAGAAGCTATAGAAAGGGAATGTTCATTTGTGCATGCACCTGCTATTTATGCTGGAGAGGGGGAAAACCATCATACTGTTGTACAGGCTGAGTCAAGAGAGGACCCAGAGTGCTTAAAATGTAAATTTAGAGAAAGGATTAACCCCCAGACAAATGTTACAATGGAAGGGCACTTATTTTACACAAGGGATCAATGGTGTAAGTTTTGCAGCATATATAACTGACCTGAGAAAGAGCATTAAAACGTGCAGATATAGTGACTTAAGGGATGAGTTGATAAAGGACAGACTTGTGTGTGGTACAAAAGATGATGCTGTGAGAAAGATTTTGCTTCATGACAGTGATTTAACTTTGAATAAGGCTACTGAGATTTGTCAGATATACGAGCTTATAGAAAGCATACAAATATGCTTACAGATGAGAGCAGCTGTAGAAGGCACAGCATTCAAGGCACACGCAGCCTTCTTATTATTTGTAATAGAAACAATCAAGTGACAATCACCCTCTCCGAACTGACGAAAAAATGGTGTTTTGGTGCCAAGCCCTCCAGTGCTTTCCTGCCTCTGAAAAGCATTCCTCTTTCAAATTTTTACAGCTCAACAGTCAGCTAATAGTTCTTCATTTCTGAGCAGATATGTTCCCTTCAGGGAAGAAAACTTTCTAGATGTTTTATGACAGAAACTTAACTTTTTCTGTAAGCATATAAATTTTAAGCTACAAAAACATATTTTTATGGATTGTCACGTGACTTTAGTCACTTTTTACTGTGAAGTGCTTCTTTTTACTTATGTGGAAAAACATTGTTAAAACTAAGTTAAACTTTGTTTTTCCTAACTAAAACTTGTATTAAATTACTTTTAAGGACTTTCGTAAGTACCAAAAATGATTTTCATTGTGTTTTAGTGGAAAAGTTTGACTTTTTGAATACTTAGAATGTTTCACTGACAACAGCTGTCAGTCTTCTGTGAGTTCCAGACATCATTTTCGACTTCACCTTGAAGCAACTTACAGGTTGCTTACTTGGTTCTTTCTTCTTATTGCCACAAAAAGAAGAACATTTCCAAACAACCTTTGTCCCTTTATCAGGCTACAATTTTGCATTAGCCATAGATGGGCGATTCTGCTGTGGCCAATTTTGACTCCTCAGACCATGCATATTTTTTCCTTGGGTCCTCTGAGGACCAAAGGTTAGACACATCATTGGCAGCTGTTAGTGTACCTTTGGCAGGTAGGGTAAAACCACTCGTCAGTCTCAGAGGAAGGAGCAGGTAATATGTCTCTGCTTAGCCAGACTGAGATGACTGTCACTGAGGTGGATTTAACTGTTATACATAGGTCTTCCATAGAAATTCCTATCAAAAATAAGCAGAAAGCTAGACATTTATATTTTCCTGTCTCTGTTACTTTGGGCTTGAGCGATTTATTGGTCTTATCTCAGGATTTTATTAAGACTCTTAACCCTTCCAGTTTTAGTGTCACTTGTAAGTGAAAAAGAAATTCTTCACTGTCTCTGTGCATTTTCAGGACATTGAACAAGAAAATGATTGTGAGGCAACAACTTCTGTTTTCTATCCTCAGGTTTCTGATTCTGACTCTGAGGAGGGTGTTTTCCTATTATAGCCACTTAGAAGGATTTTCTTTATCACACCATATCTTACCCTGTATACAGACTTGCCATGGTAGTCTGTGATATAGCTTTTCAGCACAATCTCATTCTGCAGGGATCTTACATCCCGTCATAGCAAGATTTTTGTGGTAGATCAGCTGGGTGGGACTAGAACAGACCCTGATGAATGGAAACTAAATCAAGGGGTCTTACAGGAATTGATCTAGCTGTGGAGAACACTTCAGACAAATCTATCTCCATTCACAACAATCAGATGAATAACTCTGTTCTGGGATTCCATGCATGAAGGCTTGGAAAACACACATTTTCATTTCTTTGGACATGAATGTTTTGTGCTTTTCCACCCTTTCCACTGATATCCATGGTCATTCTGAAGATTCAGAAGGCCTCTTTAAATAAATTTTGGTGACTGCCTTCTAGCCCAAGCAAAAGTAGTGACCTTTTCTTTTGGAAATGGCCAAGGACAGTTACCACAAGTTTCCTCAGACTGTAACTCCAGGAGTTTCTATACACTCCAACTTGAAGTAACAACTTCTAAATGCCTTGATGATAAGAGTTTTAATTTATTTTAGGTACCTATTTTCTGAGATTATATGACTTATATGAGACAAAGAACCCTACTACTAGAAAACAAATATTAGCAAATAGAAAAGATTTTCTAGTTAGTGCCAAGACAAAAACAACATCCTTTTAAAGTCAAAGTAAACTTTATTGTCACTTCGATTCACACCAGTGCGAACCGAGCAAAATTACCTTTCTTCGGGCTCTATGTGTATACAAAACATAGACTACATTTAACATGACAATAATACACACAATTCTATAGAAACAGAAGACAAACACAACAAGAATAAATGCTTGCATTATTGCACTGATGTAACTGATTTTCACTTATTCGTAGGTTATTAGCTTATTTTCACTGGAAAAATGCACTTAAGTGATTGATTTGCATCCACAGTTATATTGCACAGTAAGACAGTTCAGTTTGATTACTACTGACTTTGCTGTTTTGGTGCGGGTAAGAACTTGTTACATATTGCACTATAGAGACTTTTCAGTATTGTCCTATTATTGCCTTAATGTCCATTGTGAAGGGTACTGTTCCTGGAGTTCAGTAACCTGATGGCTAGTGGAAAGAAGCTGTTGCTTGTGAATCTTGTGGTTTTGAGTGTATGCATTGAAAGTGCCTTCCTGATGTTAAATGTGAGAACAGCTTGTAAGCAGGATGAGTGCTATCCCTGGTTATTTTCCTTGCCCTGCTGAGACATCTGGACATGTGCAGGTCTTGTAAGGATGGGAGGGAATTCCTGATAATCCTCTCAGCCACTTTCACTACCCTCTGGAAGGACTGGTGCTCGGAAGCAGAGCAGCTTCCATACCATAATGTAAAGCTGTTTGTCAGTATATTTCGATGGTGCCCCTGCAGAAGTTTGTGAGAGCCTATTCTCTTGTTCTACAATATTTTTGTGAGTTATTTTCCTCTGATTTTTCTTACTTCTCTATCAAGGTATACCTGTCAGACATTTCAGCATGTCTGCCTGTACATACTGTCTTTTTTTAGTGCATTTCCATGTTAAAATGTCTTTTGAAAGGGGAATTACATTCCAGGCTTCCTAGAAAACAGGTGGCTCATCCTTGAAATCTTAACTTTGTTTTAGAAAAGTTAACTGCATCTCTGTTTGAACCAGCTTATCAGGCTGATTTACTTATGTTAACATGGAAAACGGTTTTGCTGATTGCTCTGAATTCTGCATGAAGAGTATCCGAAGTACATGGTGTTATAATAGGTAAACCTTACCTCATTTTCCACAAAGACAGTTTCCTTAAAAGCTACTGACATTGTTAAAACTAAGTTAAACTTTGTTTTCTAACTAAAACTTGTATTAAATTACTTTTAAGGACTTTCGTAAGTACCAAAAATGATTTTCATTGTGTTTTAGTGGAAAAGTTTGACTTTTTGAATACTTAGAATGTTTCACTGACAACAGCTGTCAGTCTTCTGTGAGTTCCAGACATCATTTTCGACTTCACCTTGAAGCAACTTACAGGTTGCTTACTTGGTTCTTTCTTCTTATTGCCACAAAAAGAAGAACATTTCCAAACAACCTTTGTCCCTTTATCAGGCTACAATTTTGCATTAGCCATAGATGGGCGATTCTGCTGTGGCCAATTTTGACTCCTCAGACCATGCATATTTTTTCCTTGGGTCCCTCTGAGGACCAAAGGTTAGACACATCATTGGCAGCTGTTAGTGTACCTTTGGCAGGTAGGGTAAAACCACTCGTCAGTCTCAGAGGAAGGAGCAGGTAATATGTCTCTGCTTAGCCAGACTGAGATGACTGTCACTGAGGTGGATTTAACTGTTATACATAGGTCTTCCATAGAAATTCCTATCAAAAATAAGCAGAAAGCTAGACATTTATATTTTCCTGTCTCTGTTACTTTGGGCTTGAGCGATTTATTGGTCTTATCTCAGGATTTTATTAAGACTCTTAACCCTTCCAGTTTTAGTGTCACTTGTAAGTGAAAAAGAAATTCTTCACTGTCTCTGTGCATTTTCAGGACATTGAACAAGAAAATGATTGTGAGGCAACAACTTCTGTTTTCTATCCTCAGGTTTCTGATTCTGACTCTGAGGAGGGTGTTTTCCTATTATAGCCACTTAGAAGGATTTTCTTTATCACACCATATCTTACCCTGTATACAGACTTGCCATGGTAGTCTGTGATATAGCTTTTCAGCACAATCTCATTCTGCAGGGATCTTACATCCCGTCATAGCAAGATTTTTGTGGTAGATCAGCTGGGTGGGACTAGAACAGACCCTGATGAATGGAAACTAAATCAAGGGGTCTTACAGGAATTGATCTAGCTGTGGAGAACACTTCAGACAAATCTATCTCCATTCACAACAATCAGATGAATAACTCTGTTCTGGGATTCCATGCATGAAGGCTTGGAAAACACACATTTTCATTTCTTTGGACATGAATGTTTTGTACGCTTTTCCACCCTTTCCACTGATATCCATGGTCATTCTGAAGATTCAGAAGGCCTCTTTAAATAGAATTTTGGTGACTGCCTTCTAGCCCAAGCAAAAGTAGTGACCTTTTCTTTTGGAAATGGCCAAGGACAGTTACCACAAGTTTCCTCAGACTGTAACTCCAGGAGTTTCTATACACTCCAACTTGAAGTAACAACTTCTAAATGCCTTGATGATAAGAGTTTTAATTTATTTTAGGTACCTATTTTCTGAGATTATATGACTTATATGAGACAAAGAACCCTACTACTAGAAAACAAATATTAGCAAATAGAAAAGATTTTCTAGTTAGTGCCAAGACAAAAAACAACATCCTTTTAAAGTCAAAGTAAACTTTATTGTCACTTCGATTCACACCAGTGCGAACCGAGCAAAATTACCTTTCTTCGGGCTCTATGTGTATACAAAACATAGACTACATTTAACATGACAATAATACACACAATTCTATAGAAACAGAAGACAAACACAACAAGAATAAATGCTTGCATTATTGCACTGATGTAACTGATTTTCACTTATTCGTAGGTTATTAGCTTATTTTCACTGGAAAAATGCACTTAAGTGATTGATTTGCATCCACAGTTATATTGCACAGTAAGACAGTTCAGTTTGATTACTACTGACTTTGCTGTTTTGGTGCGGGTAAGAACTTATTACATATTGCACTATAGAGACTTTTCAGTATTGTCCTATTATTGCCTTAATGTCCATTGTGAAGGGTACTGTTCCTGGAGTTCAGTAACCTGATGGCTAGTGGAAAGAAGCTGTTGCTTGTGAATCTTGTGGTTTTGAGTGTATGCATTGAAAGTGCCTTCCTGATGTTAAATGTGAGAACAGCTTGTAAGCAGGATGAGTGCTATCCCTGGTTATTTTCCTTGCCCTGCTGAGACATCTGGACATGTGCAGGTCTTGTAAGGATGGGAGGGAATTCCTGATAATCCTCTCAGCCACTTTCACTACCCTCTGGAAGGACTGGTGCTCGGAAGCAGAGCAGCTTCCATACCATAATGTAAAGCTGTTTGTCAGTATATTTCGATGGTGCCCCTGCAGAAGTTTGTGAGAGCCTATTCTCTTGTTCTGCAATATTTTTGTGAGTTATTTTCCTCTGATTTTTCTTACTTCTCTATCAAGGTATACCTGTCAGACATTTCAGCATGTCTGCCTGTACATACTGTCTTTTTTTAGTGCATTTCCATGTTAAAATGTCTTTTGAAAGGGGAATTACATTCCAGGCTTCCTAGAAAACAGGTGGCTCATCCTTGAAATCTTAACTTTGTTTTAGAAAAATTAACTGCATCTCTGTTTGAACCAGCTTATCAGGCTGATTTACTTATGTTAACATGGAAAACGGTTTTGCTGATTGCTCTGAATTCTGCATGAAGAGTATCCGAAGTACATGGTGTTATAATAGGTAAACCTTACCTCATTTTCCACAAAGACAGTTTCCTTAAAAGCTAGTCCTTCTTTTATGCCTAAAGTGGTATCTGAGTTTACTTTGAGCCAAGCCATTCACCTCCCTGTTGTCTTTCCAGAACCTAAAAACAAGGGAGAAAGGATCCTCTCTATTCTTCATGGCCACAAACAACACAGATATCTTGACAGAAGTGAAACTTTCAGAAACTCTGATCAATTATTAATTTCATATGAATGTAAGAAAAAAGGATGTGTCAAATCAAATGGCTGTTGCATGCCATTAACTTTTGTTATACCTACCACAAAAAGGCAATTCCAGGCAGGGTCAAGGCTCATTCTACCAGTGCCTTGGCTTTATATGTGGGTTTTTGAAAAGGGGTGGATTGTATGGGTCTATATTACATGATCGAACATTTAATCGAATAACTAAATGTCGATCGCTAAACGTTGAAGAACCAAAACTGCGAACAGTTTCCACACAGGGAAACAATGCTGTTGTCCTGTGCCCCCCCCCCCCCAACTAAATATACCAACTCTGAGATATCTCCACATTGAAAACAGCGCAAAATCCATGTAACGGCCAAATGACTTGTGTCCCTGAGTGGAAACTGCTCTTCATGGTTTTGGGTTTTCGACATTTAGTGATCGACATTTAGTTATTCAGTTAACTAAATGTTCGATCACGTAATATAGACCCAACTGTATAAGTATTCTAGAAGCAGCAACTTAGTCCTGTTTACATACCAACACAAAGCACTACACAAAGCAATATAAACTAGATTCCTTCTCCAGGTCTTAGAGCAGCCATCTTACATTAAGAAGGGCCCCTGCACCCTTGTGGCAGAAGTGTGCAGTCATGGACTCATCTGAGTTGGGGATTGCTAAAATAAGGCTCAAGTCTTGGACTTTCCCTTTGGTTACTTTGTTTAAAATCTTTTAACTTCACTAGTATTTAAGTGTTATGTTTCCAGGATTTTGCGCACAGTTTGCTGGAACTGCTCAGAGATTGCACTGCTGCCTTGCGAGCAACTCAGTTGTGCATTGTGAAACACTGACATAGTTTTCTACTGCTAGCCCTCCATAGAATACCCACTTGTTCTTACAGCAAAACATAGACCATCTAGTCCACTTCCTCAATAGTTACTACAGTATAAACCTGCCGTAATGGATAGACAGTTCCACCATTTCTCCAGCCAGCCTCTTTGACATGGGCATCCTGAGTGAATGCAGCAATTGCCTCATGTGTATGGACAACCAGTTACTCTTAAAACAAACAAATGCAACATGCGAGAGATGTATATATACTGTAAATTTAGAATCATTTTTTTTACATAACAATAAACCAGATATTAAGCAGGTTGTCAACACACACACACACACACACACACACACACACACTTCACCTCTTGCACATAACAAGCTTGCAACACATGAACCAAAATACATGTAGGCACTCACTTAAAGCCTACTTAAAGATCAGAGACCTCACAAGTGCAAACCTACTACACACACACTGCAGATCCAACAGAATCCACAACACATGGCCTGCAAGAGCAGCTAGCCTAGTACTTACCTATGAACCTATATCGGGAGGGTCTCCTGCATCCCTTAACTCTGTATGACCATCAGTCACATGCCAGTCACATGCTGACAATCGCTGGAACCATCACCAACACCATCTTTGGGGGACATTGTATATATCACCTTCCAAATGTGAATGGACTGTTGGACATCAGTAATTATAGAAGTTTCACAATAGGAAGACACTTTGCAAACAGGTGTACAAGACATCACATCACATCTTCTCCACATGAAAAATGACCCGATTATTTGTTGTTCCCAAACAAAATGAGAGACAAAACAAAGAAAAAAAAGTACAGCTGTAGCACTGACATATGTAATGATGAAAATCTAAAATGTATGTATTTAAGTATTTATTTATTAACATTTGTTTACCAGGCAAGTCCATCTGGGTGATAAATACCCATTTTCAGGGGAGACCTGGGGAGAAAAGCTCCAGAGATTTAAGTAACATCAAATAAAACAACAATACAAAAGTAATTAAAAAACATTTGTGTGTGTGTGTGTGTGTGTGTGTGTGTGTGTGTGTGTGTGTGTGTATGTGTATAAGTGTATATGTGTATGTATATATATATATATATATATATATATATATATATATATATATATGGGTCGAACCATCAGTCAAAAGTACGCTTTATCGAATGTTAAAGTCCACTTTAGCAAAAGTGTGTTTGCACAAAAACATGAAGTACTGTGGAGGTAGTAGGGTTGTGTAGTATTTTATGGGATAGAAGAAGTTGCATATGGGCTAGTTGATGTGGGAGCTGTAACCAGTTGAGAGCACATAATGCAGACCAATGATCAACATTTTCCTTTAACAAGTAAATACAACTTCAGTAACACATCAGTAAGTTACTCGGATTATTAGCCAAAACCTTATACATAACATTTGCTGCTTTACAGTTCAGCAAAGTGTGCCAGAATAACTAGCACTTGTGCCACTGACCACTGAGTACTGTACAGATGATGACAGCTAATAACATATGAGCACGTAATTTGACTGTGATATGAGGAGAACTGTCTGATGTACAGTGTAAGCTGACCATGCAGCACTCTGCATAGCCCACAAGTAACACTACATACACCATGTGCAGTATTATTTTTGTAACTTTACACCATCATATAGTGAATGTGATGGATTTTAGTTGTGGGCTAGACACAACTACTTAAGCCTGCCAGAGGGGATGCTGTCCTTCTGCTGTCAGTTATTCACCATTGGTATCTTCACTGGTGGGATAACCAATAGAGGGAGCTGTACTTCCACTATCAGTGACTGTCTCTGGTAGGGGAGCTTGAAACTGACACATGATCATGTTATGCAGAATGCAGCAAGCCTTAGACATTTGTAAACATTCTCCATGTAGAGCAGGCTCATACTGAAGCCCCCTTCCCTCCTGCGTCTTATCCAGGTTATGGAAATGGACTTTAAACAGGCTAAACATTTGCTCTGTGGCTGTCTTTGTCTAGGACAGGGTGGTGTTTAAGGGCTCCTTCTCAGCAATATGTAGGTTATGGACTGGAGTCATTAGTCAACGTTTGGTTGAGTAGTCTGTGTTATCTAGAAAATAAAACGGGGTTGACACATAAAATAGTGGGATATTACTCAATGCTATTTATGCTACTATTTAAATAGAGACATAACTGTGGATAACAACTTTATAACAGCTTGCACTTACAAACTGTGTGACCATGAAGAATCCTACTATACAGGAAGGGGTAGTACAGTGAAGTTGTGCTTCACATGGGAGAATTACGGGTGCTGCCAGGATGCTGGGCTGATATGCTGGTAATGCTTTACTGTACATCACACATTGCATGGCAGTTGATAGACTGTTACCTGTTTCTGTTGCAATACCTCGTCCCCTATGGTCTAGATATGGCCTATACAGCAATATGGGTGGACTCTATCACACCAAACATCTCAGTAAAGTATGCCATTCCATAGAAGGCATGCATTCAAGGCATGCATGGAGCTGTAGCGGTGCTGTGGTGACATTAAGAAATAGATATGTTCATCCACATATTCTGTTGACGAACTGCTGCAAGATTCACAATGCAAAAGCCGGTGAGATACTCCGTGTTTTCCTACTCAGTCTCTAAAATCCCCATAGCAAGTAAAGTGAGAGCTGTACATGCCTTGGTGCTTGCCAAGCATTCCCCCATTTCTACCTTTGTGGGCCATGCAAGTTTACCAAAGCCCTTATTATGTCCCTGTCCACTGTAAATCTATACAGTAACTCTTTGTCTGCAAAGTTCATGTGAGATATTCTTTGCTTATACTTTTTTCTTGTGGGTCACAAGTGTTGCTCAGCATACCTCTCAAACTGTAAGTGCAAAAATCTGGATAAAGCCAAAAATAATAGGGGACAAAGGCCCAAAATCAGGGACAGATTTTAAATATTGCTGTTCTAAATTTAGAAAGTTACTGAAATAACACTTTTTGTCATAGTTTACATTTTCTGGGGGTTATGAAGTGTGAAAATCAGACATATACTATAATTTAATGACTTCAGCACTTAATGATTTGCCAGAAAACCACAAATTTTATGAGGAGCAGAAGAGAAATTTGAGGAAAAAATCTGGACATTTGAGTGGTATGCTGCTTAGCATACCAGCTTTCAGCATGATGGAGATAAACAACTAAATGCAGGACATAATCAGGCTTGCAGCAAAATTGTGTATCTTTGCAGGTAGCAAAGTGATTTGAAAAGGTGAGGACTCACCTTTTATATTTCATCTATGCACGGCATAGTTTTACACCAAAAAACTACTATGAATCTCAAAAGGTGGGAACAGAGCATAAAAATCACAGATTTTTCACTCATTTCTTTTTTTGCATCCCATTATTCCCTCATTTGCATAGCACTTTCTGAATCACTTTCTAAGTGTCATTCTTGGATTTAGTTTGTGTCTGAATTGTGCCTTTTTGTGCTTGTTCCTGACCAGTGCAAATACCTGCTTCACTTTTGATTGATGACTAGGAATACGACCCATGCCCTTTTTCTCTTTACTTCTCCAGCATTTTAAGCTAAGTAAGTGTAATCACTCTGATACAAATATTGCCATGGTTCGACAAATGAAAAATCATTTTAATTTCGTCATCCATTTCCTTCTTTTGCAGAAGTAGCTATCTACCTGATATTGTTTTCTTAAACTTGAGGTTCTGAGTAGCACTGAAATCACCTCTGTTTATATTGAGAAATCTTGACCCTTACATATCCAGAGTTGCGTAAACTAGTATCACGTCTGCTGTGTAAACCTGTACCACTGTCCATCTCCCACTAGTATCACCTCTGCTGTGTAAACCTGTACCACTATCTATCTCCCACTAGTATCACCTCTGCTGTGTAAACCTGTACCACTGTATATCTCCCACTAGTATCACCTCTCCTGTGTGAACCTGTACCACGCTCCTTCTTCTACTAGTATCACCTCTGTTGTGTGAACCTGTACCATGCTCCATATTGCACTAGTATCACCTCTGCTGTGTGAACTTGTACCATGCTGCATCTCCCACTAGTATCACCTCTGTTGTGTGAACCTGTGCCATGCTCCATCTTGGACTAGTATCACCTCTGTTGTGCGAACCTGTACCACACTCCTTCTCCTACTAGTATCACCTGTGTTGTGTGAACCTGTACCACGCTTCTTTTCCTACTAGTATTACCTGTGATGTTTGTCGTGTTTCACTGTTGCAGTCATTACAATTGGGTTGTCCTGCTGGCAGGCTACCCGCAGTCGGCCCGAGTTCCAAAGTCTAGGTCCGGCGTCGGTTGCTGTCGCCTCCTCCCTGACGTCAGTGCGCCAGGGGTATAAAAGATGCAGCCGACACCATTTTCTTCAGTCTTTCTTGCTGCGCGGTGCCCGAAGCAAAAGCAGTTCGCAAGTGCCGGTCGGCCGACTCCTGAGATTTTCGAATTTGAATTTCAGATCCGAAGTCTTCATTAAAGCTAAGTACCCCATTGGGGAAACTTTTTTCTTGATCCAGACCGATGTCAGAAAAAGTTAATAATTGTATTTCTTGTGGGAAGTAAATACCTCATAAGGATTTTCATTCTTACTGTATTCCTTGCCTAGGCCCTGACCACGACATTGCT
Organism: Protopterus annectens; assembly: GCF_019279795.1. Taxonomy (NCBI): domain Eukaryota; kingdom Metazoa; phylum Chordata; order Ceratodontiformes; family Protopteridae; genus Protopterus; species Protopterus annectens. The sequence continues at coordinate 582,245,732 of NC_056731.1, forward strand.
AGTTGTTGGTTTTGTGCTAGATTTAACCAACACAGTATTAAGCGTCGGTACGACTTTGCATTTCATTACTTCGGCAGAAGATTTAATTATATAATGCCATCGGAACAGACGACTACCGAAGTTTATAAAAAGCGCAACGAAAAAGAAAAGGACAAGCATCCGCAGCCCAAAACCGACAACGAGGCTTCTGTTAGGCCTGTCGCCGGTTCTCAGTGAGGCACTTTCGCAGCCCCTGACACCTGCTACCTCAGAACCACAGGCCGCTTCCAACTCCCACGTGGAGCCGACTAGGCCGCTGGAAACTCAAGGTATTTGACACTTGGAAACTATTCCCTCAGATGGGTCCGGAGCTGCTGAGCAGGCATCAACTCCTTTGGGTGTTTTCAGACCTACACAGTTATATGTAAAACCAACTTCAGCTTCAAAGACTAAAGCAGCTCTAAATACAAAGAAACAAGTACAGCATTCTCCTGGACAGGCCTCCATGCCTAAAAAACAGATGCTTAAAATGGCTGAAGACCTAATTACTTTGATCAGGGGTTCCCATCCCCCTCCTGATAAGAGGCCAAGGCAAGAGATAGAATATGAATCTTCAGATCAGGTTTCCATTTCCTCTGATTCCTCTTCTGAACAGGAATATTCCCTTCCTCCCTATAAGGATTCTGATGTGGAAGAATCTATCCCTTCAGCCTCTCCTCCTGAGGATTATTCTTTTGGGAAGACCCTGCACACTATGAGGGAGCATTTCCACTGGGAGAGCCATGATTACTCAGAATCCAAGAAAAGGCTCAGAGATTTCCTTTTATTACCTCAGCACAGGCCCCTTGCTATTCCTCCTGTTTTAGACATTGTAGATGATGTATTTTCAGAGTCTGTTCTGTTTCCTGTCTCTTTACCTCCAGCTCCTGTTAAGCCAGATAGATACTACAGGATTCCTGATTCACATAAATTTCTTTACAAAAACCCTGCTGCTGACCCAGAAACTATTTCTCAGGGTCCCAAGGGGGTCAAGGCTTCCATTGCATAAAACCCTATCCCCTCTGATAGGGATTCAAGGGCCCTGGACAGATGGGGGGAAAAGATTTATACTTCTGCTACCTTGACTGTAAGAGCTTTAAATTGTCAGTTTCATATGCTTAAATATCAGCAATATCTTCTGTCACTGCTTAAACAGAAAATGTTGACAGATTCAGAATGTGCAGAAAACAAAGAAATGCAGGATTTATTGCATGCACCTGAACAAGTGGGAAGGCATACTTTGCAATGTGGTTTTGATTTGCTAGAGGCCTCCTGCAGGGCCGCAGTTACAGGTTCTGTCATTAGGAGGCATGCTTGGTTAAAAGAACAGAATCTTCCCGATCATGTTAAAGCAAAACTATTAGATGCGCCCTTACAACATGATACCTTGTTTGGTGTTAAAGCAGAAGAGGTGTTGAAGAAAATGGAGGATAAAGCTAAATCTATGCAAACAGTGAAGGATTTCTTACAGGTACAGCCTCCCAGATTTAGTAGGAACTGGCCTACAAAGAATTGGTCCTTTCCAGTGTCAGACAGGCCACAAAGAGGCAGATAGATGCCCCAGAGGCAGATCACAGCCCCAAGGCTCATACAGGCTTAAACAATGGGGTGCTTCTACCTCCAAAAGTGGAGAGGAAAAATTATAGCCGTACAGGAAACAGTCTCAATGACTTCCCCCTGCCAGCACCAAGCACTGATCTTCTGGCAGTTCCTTTGGGGGGAAAACTAGCACTTTTTTTCCACAAAATTGGCACATGATCACCCAGGACAAATGGGTCTTAAATATCGTTTCTCAAGGCTACAGGTTCCACTTTCACACCCTGCCAAGGCCAAACGGTATGCCGGACCTGCCACGCAATCAATGGGCAGAGGCCCAAAAACAAGTTTCATCTCTCATGGACATGAGAGCCATTCAGCAAGTACCACAGCAAGAGCAGGGACAAGGATTTTACTCAAGGCTATCCTTGGTACCCAGAAAGGACAAAGGCTGGAGACCAATACTGGACCTGTCTATCCTAAACACATACCTGGATATTCCAAAATTCAAAATGTTAACTCTGCAGCAACTTCTGCCCATGCTGGGCAAGAAAGCTTGGCTTGTGACTTTAGACCTAAAAGAGCCATACCTGCATGTCCCAATCAGACAAACATGCAGAAGATACCTCAGATTTATAGCTGGCTCAATACACTACCAATTCTCTGCACTGCCCTTTGGCTTATCTACTGCACCCAGGGTCTTCACAAAATGCCTGGCACCAGTAATTGCATTTTGCAGACAAAGAGGAATACAAATATATCCTTACTTGGACGACTGCCTTATTCAAGTAGAGAACAAGGACATCCTACTACAGCATCTGGCGTTTGTAAAAAGATTACTAGCAGGTCTAGGGTACACAGTAAACGAAAAGAAATCAAAACTCGTACCCTCTCAAGAGATAATATTCCTGGGTGCAAGCTTAAATACAACTGCTCAGATGGCTTATCTCACACCAGACAAACACAGACAACTGACTACTTATTTCAAAATGTTGGCAACAAAGACCCAGTTATTTGCAAGAAAAATTCTACAGGCTTTGGGCTTCATGGCATCCTGCATACTACTAATTCCATATGCAAGACTGCATATGAGGAAACTTCAATGGTATCTAAAAAGTGTTTGGACTCAACATTGCCACAGCCTGGAAACAATAATTACCCTCATTCCCTGCCTGCAACAGGAGTTTCGATGGTGGGCAAAAGCCTGTCACCTCAACACGGGACAGCCATTCACCTTACCCACAGCCAGGCAGACATTTACAACAGATGTATCAGATTATGCCTGGGGGGCCCATATGGCAGGAAGATGTATTCAGGGCACATGGTCCGCAAGTCAAATGCATCTACATATCAATCAAAAAGAGATGCTAGCTGTTCAGAATGCCCTGACAGCCTTCAAGGATATACTTCATCCAGGACAACTACTGATAAAGACGGACAATACTACAGTCATGTGGTACATAAACAAGCAGGGGGGTACGCATTCCTACACCCTCTGCAGACTAGCCATGAACTTGTGGGACACAGCACTGACTTACCAAGTACATCTGCAAGCACAATTCCTGCCAGGAAGGATAAATACTCTGGCAGACGAACTAAGCAGAATCCTAATGGATTCCCCACGAGTGGAAATTGGATCCACAAGTCTTCAGCATGATAACAAGGAATTGGGGGTGCCCGGACATAGACCTATTTGCCTCCCCTCACAACTGTCAACTACAGAGATTCTGCACATGGACTTATCACAAGCAAGCATGGAAAGTGGATGCTCTATCTTTCAGCTGGAAAAACCTAACAGTATATGCCTTTCCTCCTCTGCCTCTCCTCCTCAAGGTCAGGCAAGAGAAGCCAAAAATGATACTGATTGTCCCAGATTGGCCCCGCCAGCACTGGTACCCAATCCTATAGAGCTTGTCTCAATGCCCAGCTTGGACATTACCTCAAGTTCCTCACTTACTGACCCAAAAAGACAGTATGATACTGCACAGCCAACTCAGGACCTTAAACCTGGCAGCATGGCAAATAATGTAGACAAACAAGGCACACCTCTCTCTAAAGCAGTGATGGATGTTATTTTGGAGGCCTGGAGGCCTAGCACCAGAAAATCTTATGCAGAAAAATGGAAGAGATTCTGTGCTTGGAACCAGGCACAAGGTATTGACACGACTGTTCCAAATATTCCTCAGATTTTGCAATACTTAACTGAGATGCTGGATAAAGGCCTTTCCTTTTCATCAATTAAAATTCATGCCTCTGCCATTTCAGCTCATTACAATACAGAACCACCTATTTTTTCTCACCCATTACTAAGGCAGTACCTCAGAGGGGCCAAAAACTTAAGACCTCCAAGGAGAGCACCAATACCTGCATGGGACCTCAACTATGTCTTGGAAAAACTCACACTGCCTCCGTTTGAGCCAGCCTCTGCAGCTGATATAAAATTCTTATCCTGGAAAACAGCTCTGCTCCTAGCAATTACCTCCACTAGATGAGTCTCAGAGTTACAGGCACACATGGCTGTGGAACCATTTATCATTTTCCATCCTGACAGGGTTTCTCTAAGGACAAACCCTACATTTATGCCTAAGTTAGTGTCCAGTGTGGCCCTTAACCAAACAATTCATTTGCCTACTTTTTATCCAAACCCACAGAATAAGGGTGAGAGACTTTTGCATTCTTTAGACATTCACAGGCAGCTACGCTTCTACTTGGACAGAACCAAAGCTTTCAGAAAGACGGAACAACTTCTAGTGGCATATGCTGCAGGATCACAAGGAAAGCCTATCTCAAAACAGACTATTTCAAAGTGGATAGGCCACTGCATTAGTTTCTGCTATTCACAGCATGGCACAGCAGAGCATGGCAAATCAGTGCCTAAGGGCATTAGGCCACATTCAACCAGAGCAGCAGCCACTTCAGCAGCCTTCCTCAGAGGAGTATCAACCAAAGACAACTTGGAGTTCAGTGCATACTTTTACAAAGCACTATCACTTACCCCTCTACTCTAAGTCCAGGGCAGGCTTTGGCACTGCAGTTCTACAGGGCCTGATAGCCTCTCCTAATCCTATTTAGCACCACCCTCCCAACCTTAGCTTTGGGATTCAACCTAATTGTAATGACTGCAACAGTGAAACACGATGAACATAGTACAGTTGTATACCTACCATAAATGTAGATGTTCGAATGTATTCATTGTTGCAGTCTAGGTTACCCTCCCACCATCCCCCTTTTTACCTTGCAGGAACTTATCTGTACTTCACTATTCTATACAACCTATGTGGTGTATTTGCTTGTAGATGAAGGAAAAGTTGATTTTTGTGTATGCATGCTTATTGGCATAATTTAGCCTACCATCATGGGGCACCTGACATCTGGGGCAAGAAAAACTGAAGAAAATGGCATCGGCTGCATATTTTATACCCCTGGCACACTGACGTCAGGGAGGAGGCGACAGCAACCGATTGCGGACCTAGACTTTGGAACTCGGGCCGACTGCGGGTAGCCTGCCAGCAGGATAACCCAACTGTAATGACTGCAACAGTGAATACACTCGAACATCTACATTTATGGTAGGTACACAACTGTACTTTGTGTGAACCTGTACCACTCTCCTTTTCCTACTAGTATCACCTGTGTTGTGTGAACCTTTACCACACTCCATCTCCCGAACTTGGTTTGTTTCCAGTTGTAATCTTTGCCATCCTGAAGCATCAAAATAATCCACCTTGTATAGCTGCTGTTGTAGATACACTAGTACCCCACCCCTTTCATACGTCAGTACATAATCAGAGCCAGAATTTCTGCCTTTTGTTTCCTGTACTCATTTTACACCTGATTCTGTAATCTCTGCCAGAACATTTACTTAATGAGGGCATTTATACCCTTAATATTATATGTTATACTAGTATAATTTCTGAATCATTGGTGCTGATCTTCAGTCATAAAGAAAGATGTGTACTCAGATCACTAGGTAGACAGTAGGCATGACATAAAAGAAGCAGTAACTACTAAACAATAATCAACTCACAACTGAAAAACAAAGAAAAGTTTTACAATAAAAATCGCCAGACCTCTAGTCAAGAGATTGCTGAGACTAACAAGGTAAACTTCCGAAAGGGGTGCAAAGAAACAAGATTTCTAGATTTTCTAGAACCAATGGGTAAACCATAGTGCCAAGTGAGATACAGCAGGAATTGTGCAGAGAATAAGTACTTCTGTCCTGTGGGAATTATAAACATAAAGAAGAGTCCAAAGAAAGTAATTCTAATAAGAAAAAAAAATGAACACAGTTCAATGTGTTGTTTCAGTGGAAAGGGAAAAATTAAACTATATATGAAGAAAAGAAAAGGAGTATGTCTCGGCATTGCAAAAGCTGTTACCCATGTCTTTTAGAAAATCTGAAAATCTGATGCATTATTTATTGTGTCTTAAGTAAACCCAAGAAAAGGAGCCATTTGACAAGTAAAATGACTTGACTTCGCTCAGAGTAACATTTAGCTGTATGATTACTTGGAGTTGGGCAGGCATGTCCATGTTGTATGCTTTTGTCCACTCCGGAACCTAGAAAAGAATGGACTCCACTTCCAGTCCAGGTACCCAAGTGTAGTAGTTGTATAAATCTTAGTAAGCTGTGCAGCTAAATAAAGGTGCATCCTTGAGAAACACGAATGTTAAAATAGCAGAATTATGTAATTCTAAATGCTACAGTCTGTTGATAAAATATCTGTACACCAGACTGCAGGCAGGTGTATGAAATAAGGGCTTCTTTCTATTCCTAAAGATGTGTCAATGATAATTGAATCAAGACACCAAGAGAAAATGTAACATGTTTTGAATGACCTTTGCAATACGAAACATCAAAGCATCTACCACTGTTGTAGAAGCAATGCTCATGCTATTAAAGAGGAAGGAAAGAACATGTTGTCAAGGACTAGCTAATTGCATGGTCTACAGTGAGGATTAAAGAAGGTTAACAACTAGTGTATGTGCATTACACATAACCAGGCATCTGGGACCATGGCGATGGTCATCACTGTCCACTTACATATTTGCAACTTAAATGCATTGGTGGCAACCTTACTCTATACAACCCAAAAGAAATAATGTAAATAGAGCCCTGCAAAGGAACCGTCTCCAGTGATATTATTTTATCGTTTAAAGAAAAAAAAAACTCATAAATTTTATCAAGGAATACAGGAATAAGTCCATGGGCACAACCAAAAATTAGAGAGCTATACCAAGTGCTATGTGACCCTCCCAGCTGTAGCTTAATTTAATCAAGACAACAAGAGAAAATGTTGCATGTTTTGAATGACGTATGCAGTAAGAAACATCAAAGCATCTACCACTGTTCATTCTGCACAGTTTGAGCCTTATTCTACTGAAAATCTGGAGGTGGTCTTATTCATGCAAGGCATCCTCTGACCCACTACTGACAGATTTACTGCACATACAAGTCAGATGGCATCATAAATACTGGATCTAGGGTTTAAACCTCTTCTGCAACATCATCAGAATAGTTTGGAGGGACAGGTATATCTGCTCTGGAACAGACTCCTCATCCACATAAAAAAAGTTAATCCTTGTCCATATTCAAGTGCAACTTGGATCTATGGATGGAAACAGGTTTTATCAAAGGCCTGCCCCTGTACTAATAATGGACAGAGGCAGCTCCTAAGTGCTTTATCCCATATGTGGGTCCCCTTAAATTATCTGTGATATGATCAAAGTTATTCACACTAGGAGTAATATATAATTATAGACTATGTTATGTGTAAAGCCAGTCTTTGACCAAATGGAATAGGTTAATTCGAGCACAAAAAGGGAAACTGGCAAGGCTTCAAATGGCCTGCAAGGGCACCTTGCCTACTACTTAACTATGACTCTATGAACCTATGAAAAAAAACTATGATGATTATAAGAAGACATATACGAGGGATTCATTCTTTCTTGAGGATGTAATGGATCACCTTTGGTTGTCCGCATACCATTGAATGACTTAGAAACATACTGATAATAGTTTGTCATAGCTGAAGCAACAGGAAATATATGGTCAACAGTCGAGCAGTTCTTTCTTGGGCCAACACCCAAAGATTCCAGAAATTTCTATCAGTTAAGAGTCCATTATGTACTTTACAGTAATGCAGTAGTTCTGTGAGGAAAATACGTCGTCTCTTTCACCACTTTATTCCACAAAATCTCAGTAACAGACAAAATGTTAATTGACTGATTGATTGATTGATTGATTTTAGTTAGATAACTGGGTAACCAGGATGGTCGACAAATTCTTCTCAGCCATAGCCCAGGCCACAGAGGCAAGAAGGTGAACAGACTTTTATCAATGCACAGATAAAGATTCAATGCACTATTAAGATACAAACATATTTACAGTGTTATACTGTAAATATTGTAATTTCATTTAGAATTCAAATACCATTCAGGTTCATATACTTAGAATACTCAGCTGCAAGATGGGCTCAAAAGGGCAGCATTCTAACAGACATGGTTGTATTACACACAAGAAGAGAAACCTAAACATTAGGCTACATATGCAAAAAGAGAAAACATGTATAAAGTAAGGCTATATATATATATATATATATATATATATATATATATATATATATATATATATTATTTGCAGTTTAAAAGAAATTGAAAATGCAAACGTGCAGTATAAAAGAAAGGGAAACACCAAGAATAGTAATACAAATGTATTCATTAAACATTTATATTTATCAGTGACAGCAACAGTACAACTAAATGTTGGTTAGTTCCTAGTAGAGTATATCTATACAACCTTAACTTCAAAACACAGAAATATTTCACTTTATTTTCTCATTCCCTTTTTCACGTCAGACTTCTAATTCCACAACATAAATACCACATACTATTTCCGGTGTGTACTTATTAAACCATCTTTTACAAATTACTGTTGTATGCAACACTGTCAGCTGTAACCTATGGCACACACACTGGAATCCTGCAGCTCTCTAACTTGGCACTCCTAATTAGCACAGTTTGCATAATCATTTCCTCTTCACCTTCAAGTTCATACACTGTGTAATATTGAGAACTTCAGACCTCTCCCTAAGTAACATCTAAGGCACTAAACTCCCCACTACATTCTGTATCTTCCTTACTTTCCTGCGTGATTTTCTCCATTAATTCTACCTTTCTTACTATATCTTGTATTACTCCACTCACTTGGTCCCTAGATACCCCTTACTGCATGCTATATCCTCTTTTCTGCCTTCTTCCTAGGTCAGTAGAGACTTTGTACTGCACTCTGTATCCTCAGTTCTGTCTTTTGTCAGCCTTGCAGTCTTTACTCTACCTTGCAGTCTCAGTTTACCCAAGTCTTTCCCTCACCCTTTCTACTTGCCCTCTCCATATAGTCCACATCTACACTCTTCTACTACCACTCCATAACTCCAGTTCAGTATAAATTGTAAACTCTCCCAGGCTGTACTGCTACTACCCCCTTATACTTCTACACCCAGCTTAAAACTAACATTTCTGTCTTATCTTATCAACCCCTCCTTCTCTGTCCTCTGAACTCCCTGCACCCCACTACTCCTCAACCTAGGCGATCCTTCCCTTTACTTCACACTCAACTCAACTTTCTATTCTCTTTGTTCCTATCTTTTCTCTTCAGCATACATGGCAGTTAGGAATTTGTAGCCTCTTTCTTCCTTTACTGCACACTCAAACATAACTGTCTGTCCTTTGCTTACCATCTTTTCCTTTCAGTCTAAGGGGCAGTTGTAGCTCTCTTCTCTCTTTACTCCGCATTCAACGTGACTAACTCGCTTATCTATACTTTCTCACTTACTGCAATTTCCCCTATTTATATACTTTTCTACTGAATATCTGGAATCACAGTCGATACTGTATGAATAAATCTCATTCAAACACATTCTACTCCACCTCTGCTGTAGATCCTTCCCTTTTCATTCCCCCATATTACCTACCCATAACAAAAATATCCTTCCTTCACCCAAACCTTACATAAATCCGAAATAGTTGCAGTTAACTTACTCACTTCGTCCTACATCACTCTCTCCACTATCACCTCACCTTTAACTTGCACACAGTTTTGTGCTCTGCAAAAATGGCCTCCCTCAGCTTTGGCCAGCTAAGAACTTGCTGTATTCCACTGGACGTATAAGAGAATTTAAGTACCTTTATCTGCTCTTTTTTTTTTCAAAAACATACAGTATTTAAATTGATTTTAACTTTGTGGAAGGAATATTAACTGAACTGGAAGTTTTGACTCTGCTCTTCAGTTAGTCCCACCCACCCTCCCTGTTTTTGTTTTGGTTTTGGTGTTAATCTTAGTGGCCTTGCAACTGCCCGCCCCTCTTGTAAATTTGTGTTTGGATACTCCTGGGCCCATCTCATTTGCTCACTCAACTGAGTGCAGTGAGATCATATTCTGATTTCAGGCACTCCTACTGTGTACAAAGAGAGCATCTGGGAAACAGGAAAAAAAAAAAAAAAAAATTTAAGCTTGTTTTCTGCCTTACCTGTTAAGTGGTATAGACTATTTGTAGGCTTCTGAGCCCCCAAGCCCTTCTGTGTTGGAGGGAATCCTTCTAGCTTAGTTTTTTTTTCTTATAACTAGCCAGTTTTCTAGTTTCAGCACTCAAATCTGTTTCTTTGATCTCAGCACTTATTCAGAAAAAAAAAAATTCATCTGCTTTTACTGCACTTGTGTTTCTACCTTCTTTTTTTTTACTTTTGCATCCTCTTAAAAGTACTCAGTTGTGTTTATTACTGCTTGGTGTGACTCATTCTAAGCTTTTGGTTTAAACACTTGGGCTTCGGACCAGTTGTTTTGCACTGAGAGGGTTTGTGGTCTGCACTGTAGTGGCAGAACAGGTAGCTTACATCCTTCTAGGTTGGGAACTGCTGATTGAGGGCTCAGTGTCTGTTATTCTAAAAGTGTATTAATTCTGGTTTAAGCACTTGGGCTTTCAGGCCAGTTATTTTACATTAAGAGGGTCCGTGGTCTGCACTCTTGTGGGAGGAGAGGCTGGACTCTGCCCTTCTGAGTTGGGAATTTCTGGTTAAAGGCTTATAGTGCATGCATATCTGAACTGCTTCTTACTGAAGTTGGTGCGCCTTGTTTGCTGTGGCATAGACTGGATTCGGGCCTGCTGGATCTAGCTTTGTATGTGTAACTTGAGCACTAATCCAGGCATTCTCTAAAGTATTCAATTGTATTTATTACTGCTTGGTAGTAACTTGATTAAAGTGTAGCTATCATTCTAAGTCTTTTGGATTAAGCACTTGGGCTTCAGACCAGTTGTTTTACATTAGGAAGGTTTGTGGCATGCACTGTGGTGGCAGGACAGGTAGCTTTCGTCCTTCTAAGTTGGGAACTGCTGATTGAGAGCCCAGTGTCTGTTATTCTTAAAGTGTATTAGTTCTGGTTTAAGCACTTGGGCTTCAGGCCAGTTATTTTACATTAAGAAGGTTTGTGGTCTGCACTCTTGTGGGAGGAGAGGCTGGATTCTGCCCTTCTGAGCTGGGAATTTCTGGTTAAAGGTTTATAGTGCCTGCATATTTGAACTGTTTCTTACTGAAATTGGTACACCTTGTTTGCTCTAGCATAGACTAGATCCAGGCCTGCTGAATCTAGCTTTGTTTATATGCTTGTTGTTTGTTTGCTTGTTATTTCCCTGAAATGCTAATTCCACCTAATATGCGGCTTCTCAGCGCTTCTGTGGATCACTAGTGATATCTGCATTGCTTACTGTACTTATTTCCTTGTTTCACTTGAAAGAAAGTTACTGTTTGTCGTTTTTGCATTTAAGTTACCTGTAACACATTGCACTTAAGTTACCTGGCACTTGCTCACTAAAGCAATTATATAAGTCAGCACTAAAAATTAAAAGCACTACACCCTCACTCCCCACTGGCCCTGGTTTTCAGTTATTAAGGAATTCCCAATATTATTCTAGCATGTCCAAAGTTCAGTTGTCAATCTCCTCTCCGGTCCAGCTTGTGAATCTGGGAATCTTGAGGCAATGTTACAACTGCCTCATGTACACAGACAACCCTCTTCTCCTCCCAACAAATTCCATCACATGTGAGAGATGCAACCATATAGCCAAACTGGAGGCTAAGCTCTCTCAACTCAGTGCTGGCATAACCAGTCAGGAGGAGAAGGAAACCACACTCACTACAATTCCAGTCTCACATAGACCTACCACAACAGCAAACCAAACACATAATCACACAAAAACATACTCGGAGGCTCTAAATAAAGATCTGCCAAAGCAGCAGAGACCTCCAAAGCAGACACCCAAGCAGCCACTACCCCGAAACAAAACACGTGGAACACATATCTCACAAAGCCAGTGTGCCGAACAGTCACAGCCCTTAAGACTAAACAACACACCTGATACACTTGTAATAGGTGACTCTATCATCAGGCATACTGACGTCCCGCTCACCAGGCTGAACAAGGAGAGGGTCACGGTGAGCAGCCTGTTGGGCATTAGGATCCGGCTGTGTGCTACACGAACTCAACGAGGAACTTAACCCGCATATAAGGCAGCTGTTTAATCTTAGCCTTACCACAGGATACGTGCCCAAGGAGTGGCGTACGGCAACTGTGGTCCCACTCCACAAAGGCGGTACCTCTACGGACCCTGGTAATTACCGCCCCATAAGCTTAACAAGCCTGGTCTGCAAAGCTATGGAGAGGATCATAATGGAACTCATAAACAAAGACATAGGGGACTTGCAGACATTGGACCCGACCCAGTTTGGCTTTGTCAAGGGCAGATCATGCCTTTTGAACTTGGTCGACTTCTTGAAACAGTCACCAAGGCCATTGATGAGGAAAGGCAGTCCATACAGCCTACCTTGACCTTGCAAAGCTTTTGACACAATACCCCACTCGGGTATTATAGAGAAACTTACCAGCTTAAATGTAAACCCATATGTCACAAGATGGGTTGCAAACTGGCTAAAGGACAGAACCCATAGGGTTAGAGTTGCTGGCGCCATGTCAGACTCCAAGCCGGTCACAAGTGGTGTCCCACAGGGCTCAGTCCTTGGCCCCCTGTTGTTCAGCATCTACTTCTCAGAAGTACAGGCAAACATAGGAGGACTATGGCTGACAAAGTTTGCAGATGACTGCAAACTGGGCGCCATAGTGGAAAGTACATCGGACACAGATATCCTTCAGAGGAGTCTCACGGAAACTGATAACTGGTGCCAGAGCCATGGCCTGAAGTTAAATGCCAAAAAATGTATAGTCATACCCTTCGGGAAAAACAAGGTAACCCCAAGCTACCATATAGGTGGCAATCCATTAAGCACAGAAGAGGTTATCAGGGACATGGGGACCCAGGTTGACAGTGGCCTTTCTTTTGACACTCACATTGCTAAAGTGGTTAGAAAGACCTTCTACATTGCCCACCTGATCATGAAGGGATTCACATCCAGATCAAGTGAGGTCATTGTTCCCCTGTACTCTTCACTTATCAGACCAATGATCGAGTACAATGCCCCATTTGGGATGTATCTCACCCGACACCTGCAGCAATTGGAGAGACCCCAAAAGTTCCTCACCAAAAGGATAAAGGGACTCCAAAATCTGTCATATGCTGCCAGACTGAAGAAACTCCAGCTCTATTCAGTCGCATACCGCCTGCTCAGAGGTGACCTGTGCCTGACATACAAGGCCATGTCCAACCCGGAATTAATGGACATGCTCCACCTCAAAAAATCCAAATCTACCAGATCCACTAGAGCAAGCGACTTAAACCTTAGCACGGATATAAATAGGACATGCTGGAGGGATAGATTTGTCACCCAGAGACTCCCTATGCTGTGGAATAAAATCCCGGTCCATGTGAGGCAGAGCACCTCGCTGGCTCTGTTCAAGAGAAATCTTGACCGGTGGTTGGGAGATCGTAGGTTTACCCCAGGAATCATCTCTGTGTCACTGCTGGACAGAGGCACAACAAACTAATGGGCACAGTATTTTTAACATAAGGGGTGGCGTAAGCCACAAAACTTTGGGCTAGGCTTATAAATGCCTTAGGGCAGATAGCCTAGTATAAACCTATGAACCTATAACACAAGCACTCCGGTCACTCCAAGGCAAGTACAAATATGACTCAGTCATTGTCCATGCTGGTGTGAATGACCTGAGACGTACCTCCCTGGACTACATGAAAAGAGACATAAAGGAGCTCTCTGAGCATGTAGCCCAGACCGGTATGACCCTGACCTTGAGTAGCATCTTACCCTCACCAAGAATGATGCCACAATATGAAGACAAGATGATCAATTTCAACAATTGGCTTAGGTACTGGTGTCATTCAAAGGGGATCCAATGACTGTCAGCTTGGGATGATATGCTCGACAAGCCACGATGCTTCGCTAGGGACGGCTTGCACCTGTCACCCCCTGGGCTTTCGGATATTGGCAAAGGCTCTTGCTACCCCCATAGTGCCTTTTTTAGGCAAGGCTCCAAAGACAAACCCACCTCCATAGGTATCACAAGGGATAAGAAACTAAGAGTAATGCTACTCAATGCCAGAAGTCTAAACCTCAAGATGCACGCACTCGAAACTCTCCTTAGCATGGAGAACATCGATATCTGTGCAGTAACAGAAACCTGGTTCAGGGCTCCTGAGAGCACCCCAGCACTACCAGGTTATACCTCATAGCATGCTTTTCGGCCCCAAAACTTGGACTGAACCACAAAAGGAGGGGGGAGTATCGATATTCATCAAAGATACCCACACCTCCAGGTTGGTGGCAAAGCACGAAGCATCAGAGACTATCCATGTGCAACTAACAGTGGGTAAAACTGCCTTCCAGTTCATAGCCTGCTACAGACCACCCTCCCAAACCCAGGAACCCCACTCGGCCTTCCTGAGAACACTGGAAAATATGAAGGTCTCTCCAAACACCATTATATTGGGCGACTTCAACTACCCAAACATAGACTGGGAGCATTACTCTAGCTCCAACACCCTAGCCCAAAGGTTCCTAGAATTTATAAACTCAAATGCTATGGAACAACTTGTTACCACTCCCACAAGAGGGGAAAACATACTGGACCTGATCATCACCAACATGGGGACTCTATGCTCCAGACCTGAAGTGTATCCCTCACTGGTAAGATCAGACCATAAACTAATCTCACTGGATATTCACATCCCGACCCCACCCCCTGCCCAGAAAACCACAGTGAAAAACTTCTCTAAAGCAAATTTCACACTCCTCAAAACTGAGGTGGAATCCTTCAAAGCCCCCGGGCCTGTGGAAAATACGGCCCAGACCGCAGAATCCTTTATAAATGCATTCTATGAACACCTTCAGGAATTCATGGATCATGCGATCCCAAATAAAACCAAGACCCAATCCTCCAAAGGCAGGCGTCCTGTCTGGTGGACCCCAGCCATAAACAAACTGTACAATAGAAGGAGGAAGCTACTAAATGATAGAGCAAAATCCCAAAAGGGAAGGCATCACTGATCAGTATTAGCAAAAAACTACGGGCACACATAAAATTGTCTAAGGCCAGCTTCGAGAGAAAAATTGCACAGGACACTAAGGATAATCACAAGGCTTTCTTTAGTTATGTTAGGAACCTGGGTGGTAATTCCCAGATATGCTCAGAATTAGTCCAAAATTACAAAAAATACACCGAACCCACAGACATTGCCAACATCCTAGCTGACAGGTTCAGCGCAAACTTCTCCCCCCCCCCCCTCCCCACCAAAAGGGCAAATATCTATCCCAGCAGAGTGCTGCCCCTGACATCTCAGATGCTCAGGTAAGAGCCACCTCTCCAAAGCAAAAACACAGCATCAATGGGACCAGACGGTGTCCCGGCTGCCCTACATGAACTCCAAGAAGAGCTAAACCCAAACATAAAACTACTGTTCAGTCTCAGCCTTACTACAGGATATGTGCCCAAAGAGTGGCGTACAGCAACAGTGGTCCCTCTCCATAAAGGTGGTGCCTCGACGGAGCCTGGAAACTATCGCCCCATAAGCCTGACTAGCTTGGTCTGCAAAGCTATGGAAAGGATCATCATGGACCTCATAAATAAAGATATTGGGGACCTACAAACACTGGATCCTACCCAGTTTGGCTTTGTTAAGGGCAGATCCTGCCTCTTAAACCTGGTTGATTTCTTTGAAACAGTCACCAAGGCCATTGACGAGGGGAAGGTGGTCCACACAGCCTACCTGGACCTCGCAAAGCCTTCGATACAATACCCCACTCGGGCATTATAGATAAGCTCACCAGCTTAAATATAAACCCCTATGTCACTAGATGGATTGCAAATTGGCTCAAGGACAGAACCCACATGGTTAGAATTGCTGGAGCCATGTCAGACTCCAAACCAGTTACAAGTGGTGTCCCACAAGGCTCAGTCCTGGGACCTCTCTTGTTTGGTATATATTTCTCGGAGGTACAGGCCAACATGGAAGGACTGTGGCTGACCAAGTTCGCAGATGACTGCAAACTGGGCGCCATAATCAACTCTCCAGCCAACACAAGCATCCTCCAAAAGGGCCTCATAGAAACAGACAACTGGTGCCAGAGCCATGGCCTCAAGCTAAATGCCAAAAAGTGTATAGTCATCCCCTTTGGCAAAAACAAAGTGCCCACAAATTACCACATAGTTGGTGATCCATTAAGTACAGAAGAAGTAATTAGGGACCTGGGGACCCAAGTTGATAGCAATCTCTCATTTGACAACCACGTGGCCAAAGTGGTTAGAAAAACATTTTATATAGCCCACCTAATCATGAAGGGATTCACATCTAGATCAGGGGACGTCATCGTGCCTCTTTACTCATCCCTCATCAGGCCCATAATTGAGTACAATGCCCCTTTTGGGATGTACCTTACCAGACACCTGCAGCAACTGGAAAGACCCCAAAAGTACCTCACCAAGAGGATCAAAGGGCTCAAACAGATGCCATATGCTGCCCGGTTAAAGAAACTGTAGCTCTAGTCAGTGGCATACCGCCTGTACCGTACCAGACACCTGCAGCAACTGGAAAGACCCCAAAAGTACCTCACCAAGAGGATCAAAGGGCTCAAACAGATGCCATATGCTGCCCGGTTAAAGAAACTGTAGCTCTAGTCAGTGGCATACCGCCTGTTCAGAGGCGATCTGTGCCTGACGTATAAAGCCATGTCCAACCCAGAATTAATGGACATGCTGCACCTCAGAAAATCCAAATCCCATCGAGCTACGCGCTTGAGAGACTTGAACCTCAGCACTGAAATAAATAGGACATGCTGGAGGGACAGATTCATAACCCAGAGGCTCCCTTCACTCTGGAATAAAATCCCAGTCCAGGTTAGGCAGAGTCCCTCATTGACTCTCTTCAAGTGGAATCTTGATGAGTGGATGGGAGATCGTAGGTTTACCCTGGGTATCACTTCTGTGTCACTGTTAGACAGAGGCACAGTATACTAACCTCGAAAAAGGGCATAGCAAAATAAATTTAAAATGGGTGGCGAAAGCCAAACACATTCTGGCTAGGCTTTTAAATGCCCTAGGGCAGATAGCCTAGTATGAACCCAACCTATGAACCTATACATGACCATCTCACTCCCTTCCTACTATGTCACTTCACAAACTACCAAGTGTCTATCACTCCTAAAACACTGTCACTTCTAAAACACTATCCGCCATACATGACCACCTCACTGCCATTCCCACTATGTCACTTCACAAACTACCAAGTATCTATCACTCCTAAAGCACTATCCCCCATTCTAAGCTATTTTAGACACCACACTCTCCAGGATTCATAGTATGACAGCTGTAGGCATGTGAGCCACTTATGCTGTCCCTTGTATCTGTGGCAGTAGCACATTTTGTGCTCAAAGTACTGGAGGCCCAGCATTTCCTGGAACTTGTCATGAATGTCTGTAGGTTTATATTTCAGTGTGTAGACACTTACATGACATGACTGTGATTGAGTCTGCCTGTTTCCCTGTACCCTAGCTGACTATTCCTCCCACAGGAATGCAAGCTGTACTTCCCAGCCTGCCCATTTCCTCTGCCGTGGTTGGATGACCCCACCCCAACAAAATGACTGCAAATGCTCCTGCCTGTAACCTGTTCATAAGTGTTTACTAGGCTAACAACCACAGGGGCCTTTTTAAGCATAGCCATGCATCTCAAATCTGTGACAAGTTCTAATACCCTTGATAAGTGTAAGCATGGGCCTGGGAGATGAAACATTTGCAGGTCACCTCTGTCCATTAAAGACATAGGTGCCAAATCACAAATGAATTTCCGGTTTCCCATCCAGTTGTCCAAGTTGCACTTGAACTGGGTTAGGGAGGAACTCTGCTTCACATGGATGGGGAGCCTGTTCCATAGACTGGGTAGTCTCTGGGATACATACCTATCTCTCCAGCAGGTCCCATTTATATCACAGGAAAGGTTTAAGTCTTTAAAACTGGTAATTCTGATGCTGTTTGTTTTGTGTATATGCAGGAGGTCGATCAGAGTGGGGTCTGACAATGCCCTGTATGCCAGGCATAGATCTCCCTTCAAAAGCCTGTAAGAGACAGAGTACAGGGATAGCTCCTTGAAGCGGTCTGCATAGGACAGTTTACTTATGCCCTGTATTCTTTTAGTGAGGAACCTCTGTGGACATTCCAATTGTTGGATATGCATTGTTAGGTACACACCAAAGGGGGCATTATGCTCAGTGATAGGTCTGATGAATGCTGAATACAGTGGAACAATGTCTTCCTTGGACTTAGATGCCATACTTTGTTTATAAGTTGCACAATATAGAATTATTTCCTTACCACTGTAGACATGTGATGGTTAAAGGCTAGATTACTATCTATGTGTGCCCCTAAGCACCTGACTACTGGGTCACCTCTAAGGGGTGTGTTGTCAATATGACAGTTACCAGGGATGGATGACTTCTGAAAGGATACTATTATGCATTTCATGGCATTTAGTTTTAGTCCATGACTCTGACACCAGTTGTTTGTCTGGGTCAGCCCCTCCTAGAGAACATTTATGTCAGTGTGAGATTCAATGACAGCTCCTAATTTGCATTCATCTTGAAATTTAGTCTCCAGAGACCACTGACATTGGCTTTGACTTCTGAGAGGTAAATGCCAAAAAGCAGTGGTCCAAGGACTGATCCCTGAGGGACTCCATTTGTGACTGGCCTCTTGGTAGAGGTGGACTCCCCAATTCTAACTTCCTGGGTCCTGTTTATGAGATAGTTGACTACCCACTGGGTGACAAACAGGTTTGTCCCTACCCTCTTGAGTTCGTCAACAATGCCTGAGTGGGGTATTGTGTCAAATGCATTAGCCAGGTCAAGGTAGGCAGTGTGAACAATTTTTCCCTCATCCATTGGTTTGGTGACCTTCTCAAAGAAGTCCACCAGGTTGAGTAGGTATGATCTGCCCTTGACAAAACTAAACTGTGTTGGGTCCAGTGTCTGGAGATTTACTATATCTGTGTTGGTCATCTCCATGATAATTCTTTCCATGGCTTTACATATAAGACTAGTGAGACTTATGGGTCTGTAGTTTCCAGGGTCTGTAGATGGCCCACCTTTGTGCAGAAGGATGACTGTTGCCTTTCTCCAATCTTGAGGCACAGAGCCTGTTTGGAGGCTACAGTTAAAAAGCAATTCCAGAGGCCTGATAGGTCATATTTCATGCTATATAGAAGTCATCCTGTGATATTGGCTTGGCCCATTGGTGCTGTGTTTTTGGTCGTAGAGAGAATATTAAGTGCCTGTTCCCTAGAGATAGTTGGGAAGTTATATTTGATGATATTTCCTGAGGGAAGATTGAGGGGAGAGAGAGAGGTAAAGTTGGAACTGAATTGATGAGCCAGGAGGTTTGCTATATCTTCTGGCTCAGTAAAGGTGGTTCCATTTACAATGTGCTCTGCACACAATTGTGCATTGCTTTGTGGTTGTGAGAGGCCAAACATACCTCAAATGTGGCTTTGGTAGACTTTATTTGTCCTCTGAGTTGTTTGTTTAGTTTGATGAGAGTGCTTTTATCCTGCTGGGTGCTGCACCTCCTAACTATTGCCATGATTTTCTTCCTCCTGTTATACAGCCTATTGATTTTGTGATTCTACTAGGGTGGCTTGTTTTTTGAGTTAGTTCTGTACTTCTTCCTGGTGGGTACACCTGTCTCTATGCAGCTATTAACATGCTTGTACAGGGTTTCTGTGAACAGTTCTGCATAGCCAGCAGTGTTGTCAGGGTTTATGGGGGCTTGCAATTTTGCCAGGTTCTCACTTAATATCAGGTGGTTAGCCTTAGAATAGTTTCTGAATATTCCAGGTTTAGCTAGGGGTCCATGTTTTATTTTTACTTAAAAAGAGACCATTTTGTGGTCTAATCTTACCAGGGAAGGCATTACAGTAGAGGGTATGCAGCAGTCTCCCATATTAGTGAGGACCAGATCCAGTATGATTGCACCCCTGGTTGGTGCATTGACTATCTGGTCCAGGGAGTTTGTGTTTACAGAATCCAGGAATCTCTGTGCATGCACATTTGGTGTCGTATAGTATTCCCAGTTAGTAGTGGTGTAATTAAAGTCACCCATGAATATGGTATTGGGTTGGATGGTTAGTGTTTATAATAAGTTTAAGTATGTGGTGTGGGTTTCCTGGGTCATATAGGGGGACCTATAGCTTGCAAAGAAGTGGTATTAGATTTTACCTATGGTGATTTGAATATGGAGCAGCTCAAGTGCATTGTCCTGTTTGACCATCCTTAAAGTATATTTATTTTTTATGTAAGTAGAGACACTTCCACCTTTAGTCCCTGCCTGTGAAGTAGCTGGCCTAAATGTGTGGAAGGCATTATAAAGAGAGCTTCTAGGGAATGGAGTTCTTTTTGTTTATACTCCTAGCATTGAGCAGTAATACTTTTAAATGTTCTTGGCTTTGATTTGCTATGTTGGAATTGCTTTCAGTTTGGCATTGCCTGAAAAAAGGCACTATGGGGGAAGACAATATTTTAGCTAGTATTTGAAAGACTAGAGGGAAGAGGTGCAGACCATCCCTGACAAAGCAGCATGGTCTGTTGACCATCTCCTTCCATACTGACAAATATTGCACCCCCTTAGAATGACACCAGAAACTAAGCCAATTATTAAAGTCAATCATCTTTTGTTCGTATTCTGGCGTCATACTTGAAGAAGGTAAAATGCTGCTCAATGCTAGGCTTATACCAGCCTGAGACACATATTTTGAGAGCTCCATGATGTCTCTCTTCATATAGTCTAGGAAGGTATGTCTCAGGTCATTTACTCCCACATGGACTATGACTGAGTTATATTGGTAATTGTGGTCCAGTGACCTGATTGCATGCCTAATGTGGCTGATCCTAACCCCTGATAAGCAACTGACCGTAATGTTCTCCTTACTCAGTCTAGTGAGAAGGGACATCAGTGTGTCTCACGATGGAGTCTCCAGTGACTAGAATGTTGGATTGTGTGATGCTTTGCCTTATGGGCTTTGAGGTAGAGGCTCCATGAGATGTAGCTCTATGTGTTGTTTTGAAATAACACATTTGGGGCTTCTGAGGGTATTTGTTATGTGTACTTTGTCTAGGAGGTATCACTTCCTTCCCCACAAGTCTGGAAAGTATCCTGTCTCTTCCCTGTCTCCTGTAAGTTTGAACACTTCAGATACTTGTCTTGTCCAGTGCACTGTTACCATACATACTACACCACTGTGTCACAATGTCTATAGTTATGTCCTGTTGAGCAGTGACTGCAATACTAGAGTCCATTACCACTTAGTTTTCCTGTTGTTACTTTTCCTGTAGTACTCTCTAATGTGAACTTTTTAAATGATCAGTGTGCTGCTCAGTGTCATGTAGTCTGTCAAAAAATGGGGCTCATAGTGCAGCTCTTATGCTAATGAGGCGATTTAGGGTGATTCTCTCTGAATTCCCTTAGAGTAGGCAAATGTGAGGGTCTACCACCACATTTTTAATCAGCAACCATTCTGAATGCTCGATCCCCAGCAGTCCCCAAGACTGCCTGTTTGCAGGGCGATGATGGTAATCTTCTGGTAGCCTCCATTGCTATTTTTCTGGTAGAAAGTGTAAATTCTTCAATGGAGCTCTCCTGTGCCACCTGACATGAGATTTGTCATCTGGTGAGAACTGAGGTGAAGCAGTTGGTTGATGCCCATATGGCAGCCTACATACCCCAGCCCTTTTGGCTGGTAGAGTCTCAGAGCTGACTGACCTGGTTAATGTTATCCTCCAGAGGCAGATCCCACTCATGATATCTGTTACAAAAGTAACTGACTTTTGGGTGAGTTCTCCTGGTTTCTGGCTTGGCAGACATTCCTACCTTATCTTATAACAATCATATTATTCCACTTCCTTATGTGTCACTCTGCATCTACGTTTTTGTAGATTACTCCTCCACATTAGAAGATATTCAACCTTTATCAGCCTGCATCTCTCCATTGTACTGCACCTCTTTTGTTTCACTACCTCCAAACTCTGTCTGCTTTATAATGTAAGTTTGCCCCTCCTACTATCTCTAAGTAGACCATGCTTCTTACCCACACCTTCCCCATTATACCTTCTCCTACCGTACTGATAATGAAAAGGCAACTGTACCACAAAAAAAAAACTTACCCTTCATTATTCACCCAGTGCCACAACACTGTTCCCTTTCTGTTGTCCTTCAGATTTGTTCCTTTGTTTACTTTCCCCCTTTCTTGCTGAGCTGTTACCCGTTTTCCATCCCATTTGTATAATAAAATCAGTTGACAGTTTGCTGTTCAGCCTTGTATGCTGCAGTCCTGAGCATGTCCTCCTTTGGATGAGATGCTTAACTATAAACATGTTGCCGGTTTGCTATCCGTTCCATATTGCAATATTACTAGATTACCACTTTTTTAATGTAACATAGTTTATTCTTCAAGGGCAGCAGGCACTGAATTTGTAGGTGAAACACTGGAATATAAAGTTGTTTGCTAGCAACAACCTCTTCATTAGTTACAGGTTTCTTTATTGTGGAATTACTAAGCTGACTTTTGCTTCTGCAGAGATTATGCATATTGACTGATATTGGTGGATTGTAATGACGGAAGTTTGAGTGGCATTTTATGATTGAAATATTCTGAATTGAACAGTCTTGTCATTATTGGTTCATACAGTTTGCATCATTGCTTACTGGAAAAAAATTTTCAGAACTATAAATTTAAAGCACATTGTAATGAATGGTGCTGTATTATACAAGGAATATAATCAATTACAATCAGGAAGGTGAATTTAAGAACAAATGCATGTCTGCATGGTCCTAAAAATGTGTACAAGGGACCTATAATTTGAAAACACCCCAAAGGTAAACTTTATCCGCCACTAGCCAGATGTATTTTTATTTAATGTGGATTTCAATGCCGTTTCAAGGGCAGAGAAGTTTTAATGCTAAGTCTGTTTTCACTGTGAGACCGCATTGTTTTATTTAGCAAACATCTATCTGTATTTGTGTTATAAAATGTGAAATTAGTTTTAAATTAAATCCAAATATCTGTAGTCATTGTAGAAGAAAGGCAGAAAACAGTATGCACACCGAGAGGTTTGAAAAGTGTTTGTGGTAACTGGGATAAATAGCCAAGTAATGGGATACTGGAATGGCTGCGGGGGGGGGGGGTTGTATATCGGAGGCGCCCAATCCATTACTGTGCCTAGGGTCCCATTTGACCATGATCCAGCACTCCCTCTGTCCACTAGGTAGCTGAGCATTCTTTTGTTAACTGGATGTAGTTTCTTAATCTCTCTTTTCTCACCATAAACCACATGACACTTCATATCTTCTATTTCTGCTTAAGGAAGTGCATATTTTAAGACACACAAAAGAAAAGAACCAGGGAATTTAACATTTTTTTGTGATTTATACTTAATAGCCTTAACCTGCAGCTTATGATTTAGGGGATTATGATCAGGTCACCAATTGCAACAACTTTATTTGTTCATAGGATCGTAAGAGATTACTAGACTATCAACCTGGAGGTCATTTTAAGCCTAGCCATTTCATTCCAATGTAATACCATGAAAATGCTAGTCAGTACCCAATATTGCATTTAGCGATGACTGCCCATGACCAGAAGGTTTGTGCATGCTATCCTCGGTAAGAATTTATGGTGTCCCATCCACTTGACCAGTTTCCTCTTGAACAGTGTCTTAGAGGTGCTCTGTTACACATGAATTGATAGCCTGTTTCAAAGATTCTGAGAAATTCATCCCAAATACAAAGTTTATTGAAATTTTTAGAATTGGAAAACACAAAACTGAAAATGTAATCTGAGATCCAGTCATAATTCCTTTTTTTTTTTTTTTTTTTTTTTTTAGTAACACAAACTGTATAAAAGCTTTCAAAGCTGTAGTACCTCATACTGCCATACAAACAGTGGAGAGAAGTGAAGTTCACCTGTAATCATACATCTCAATTGTTCAAAATTATGGGCGGCCACGGTGGTGCAGCGGATAACGTTGCCACCTCACAGCAAGAGGTTCTCCGTTTCGATTCTCGGCTGGGGTGCCTTCTGTGCAGAGTCTGCATGTCCTCCCTGTGGCCGCGTGGGTTTCCTCCAGGTGCTCCGGTTTCCTTCCACATCCTAAAGACATGCAGTAGGTGGATTGGGCACTCTAAATTGGCTCTAGGTGTGAGTGTGTGCATGTGTGTGCCTTCTGCGGAAGGTTGGGCACCGGGCTGGCAACTCAACACCGTAAAACTCCACTGCCAACCATGAGCGGACAAATGATCCGCTGTGGCGACCCCTAACTGGAAAAAGCCGAAAGAAGAAGAATTGTTCAAAATTACACACTGTCCAGATTTTTCCTTCATATGTTTGGGCTGTTCCTCGTTGTTTGTTTACTCTCAAAGTATTGAAGATTTAAGTTACTAAATTATAAAAGACATTTGAGTCTCAGACTTTATATCCTTTGGAGAAGGCATGCTAATAAAAATCTGTTATTCTTGCAACTTTCTAATTTTGTAAGAGCAATATTTAAAATCTGTCTGTAATCAGTTAACAGCTCTAAAAGTTATTAGTCACTTTACCTGGCCATACTTTTGTTTGTAGTTTTAGTTTTTGGCACTGAGAAGTGTATTACAGTTTCTAAAGCTGTCTGTAGGTTTCTGATGTAGTTCTGTGTTGAGTATCATGGGTGGGTCAGTTAAAGACTTTGTAATAATACAGGTTCATACATAAGAAGCCTGTTAAATGGGTGTGCTTAAGTATGAACCTTGCTGTGTCGTAGAGGATTATGACTGGGTCACTGACTGTAACCTGCTTATGTGTTCGAGACATGGATGCCAAGAAATTCACCTTGAGATTGAAGATCAAGAAATGAATCTTGGCTTCCATATTGAAGATGCATAATTAAGGGTTATGATTGGAGACCCGATCATAATTCATTGTAGTGCATGGAGCTTTGTCTCCTCCATGTACTAATAGTTATAGGGAAAAAAAAAAAAAGAAAATGTTAGTGTTTTTCCAGTTTTGAAAGCCATAAAGCACTTAGCGAGCATTGTCAAGAAGACTGTGTAACACAGTTCCTTATGTTTGCATTCACCTTGCCAAACCTCTCAAATGCCCAGAGTTTTGCCTTATATGTTTGGTATGTTCCCCATAAAGTATTTAATTTTCAGACAAATCAATGAGGAATAAAGTCACTAAATAATGACATTAATTTCAGTTTCATACTTTGTACCCTTCATAAAATGCTGCCAAACACACATCCTGTTATTCTAGCCACTATAGTGACACTTAACCGATTTGTCTTTGTCCAGATATCAGGGTGTAATCAAAGTGCTCCATGTGCTACATTTATTTCTTCTCTGTCTGAGAGCATAATCAGGATGTCCCATGTATTACAGTAAAATGCTGGAACATCAGCACTATCTTCCACAAATTCTGGGATTTTCATAATGGCTTATATACTGATTCACCTTACTTCTTCAGACTGAGGTAGTTTCATGAGTTCTGGCATTATTTTTCATAGAATACTTTTATTTTTCATTGATAATAGCACTTATGTCTAGTTGTCTAGTTACAGGAGCTACATACATGTCTGCAGTAGTATCCAGAACTATAGTTCAGCTCCTCCTTGAGGTTACTGGCCTAAGTTATGCATGTTTCTTGGGGTCACCGTATGGTTCCTGTCCACTAGCCTGGATTCTAGGATTACTGTACAGAATAATTCTTTTTTATTCTGACTGTACTAACTTAACAAGTTTTCATAAGTTGGAGAGTATGGTTATGTGGGATACTTACTGCAGCAGTAGATCTGTGAGGGAGATGTCATTAGTGTTGTAAGGGTGTCCAACCTGTATCACTGTCTGCATTCTTGGGAGTTGTAGATCTTTTTTTGTTGCTGTTGCAACACTCTTGCTGATACACTGGTATTACCCCAGGATTGCTCCTAGTATTAAGTTTAAGAACATGAGATTTCTCCCACGTTCATTTTTAGTGTTCAGTTTTCAAGGAGCTTATTAACTTTTTGAGCTAGTCATTCATTTTTGTATGCTGCACATGTACATAAAATTCACTAAAGGTTTCTTAATAATCAGTACCAGAGAAGATGTCATGTAGACTGGCATTTGTAGGGGACTCGCATCATTCCTATGTTAATACACTCGGTGGTTTAAAAACAATTTGGGTCTGAACAGGGAGATAGAAAAAACTTATTAGGTGCTGAAATTTGCAATGTGAGTAAGATCTGTTGTTTTCTATATGTATACTATGACTTCTCAGTTAAAGTTGTACTGTTAGGAGGGTACCTTACCATCTGCATTGCCAGTATACAGTGATGTAATGAGCAAACAGCTGTAGCAAACACTTACTCCTCCCAAGAGCAGCACATGGATCACTAGTGGCAGCAAGGTGATAAATCAATGGAATAACTCTTGCAAATTGAAAACCATACTAAGTAGTATTGTAACTGAATGTGATGCAGCAGGTCCACAAGATAAAAAATGTTAGGGGCTAATTAAATCAGTACTCAGCTGTATGGCCTCAGCTGTGTACTCTGTCCTCAGTGATACTTCATTAGACCAGTGATTGTCAGATATAGTGATATTCAAAGCAGACTAGTAACAACCTTTTGCCTTTGCAGAACCAGGGACTCGGCATATTAAACGAGTCACTTTATAGTAGATTACCCAGTGCAGATTCATGAGGAGTCAGGGCAGACTTCGAGTGATTTAAAAATGATCACTGCCAATATATAGTGGCAGTATATGTGATAGAAATAATGCTGTGAAGTTCAGAAACCCAGGCTACACTGTAACAAGGGAGGAAATGCAGTATTATTATAATCTGCTAAACATGTGTCAATCTCAGCGAATGCCACAGATTTCATATCTGATATCCACACTTTGCCTTCGGTTCTCTGCAGTAAAATTGCTTAAGATACCTCTTTGCATATCTATCACCTTGCTTTTATTTTATAGATTTAGCACTAAGCCAAGAAATATAAAGCTTCAACAAATGTGAGTGCAGATTTTTAATGATTTTTGCTTCACATGTGCTGTATACTTCCTAGTTTACATAAGAAATGCAATATTTATTCATTTAATAAATCATGATCTAAAATACTTTTATTGCAGTTTTCTTGGTATAAAATGACATTTTGGAAGGAGTTAAAATGATTTCTTAGCATCTCGTGAAGTGAGGTCACAGAAAGGTTATATTCCAGTCGTATATGACCAGCAAAGCTGTGTGCCACCATTGTAAAGTGGGAATGTAGTTGCATAGATGATATTTTTCAGTATCCTGTCCTCTGAGTTACAAAACTTCAGCATCGTTGCTGTATTTCATTTGTGTGATGGTTCTCATTTTTCACATCCAAGACAGAATTGAGTTTTGCATCCTGAAAGTCAATTTTGCACGCACTATGTGCAATCTTCTTGAGGCCTAGAGCTGAATATTTTTCTCATTCTTCAGGGGGGCAGAGCCACACTTGGAGAGGCTCTGCTGGATATTGTGCTTTGTAAAAATTAATATAAATTGCCACTTTTCAGTTTGCCCTAAATGTATTAAGCTGCAGCTGTGTTTGCTCTGATTAGTGGTTGTTTGAAAGAAAGAGCATCTCCAGATTTGGCCCACATTCAGTCATGTTAGGTGTTTCTTTAAAACAGATGTTAATCAAAGCTGATTCAAAGATCAGTAAAGTTGTCAACTTTACTATAGAGGTAGCTGTAAAATTTTAAGCAGAACATCACAATAAATGAATGCAGAAAGAGTGTAATTAGGTCATCATTATTTAGCCATGGCGTAAACGTTAACAAAATAATTTCCTTATTCTCAGTTTAAGTGGTCACTTTATTTCTATACATAGATTACTTTCCACTTGCATGTCTCCCTGACAACTACCAAGTGCGATAAATTATGATTGTATCCATCACAGTCCAGTTGTGAGCTGTTGGAGAGATGCAGTTGTAGAAGGCCGTTTACGAATGTATTTACAGTGAGTTTCCCAGCTGCAAAGAAAGATGTAATTACAACTGTAGTGACTGAGTTGGAGAATACCCTCACCAGTAGCTGCATAATCCATTGTTTAGATTCACCCATCCACTTACCAGCAAACATAATTATACAAATTAAATAAAAATACATTTTTGGTTTTGTCTCACTATCTTTCTAGTTTAAGATGAGTATATATTAATAAAGGAGTATTCAGCTCCATTGGCATAGGGGCCTAATACCTTGCACTGCTTTTGCTCACCTTCCCTGTGACGTCAGCACAATATGTCCAAGGGGGCAGGGCCAAAATGAAGAAAAGCCCTGGTACAATACAAAGTGTACGATTATGCTGCAAACTGCACTTAGCCATCTTTCACAGGTTGTTGTCCGCTTCCGTTCTAACTCCATTGAGGTGGTCCTATCTGGGAGAGTAGTACCAGGTTGATGTCCCTGTCTATTTACCATTCTGACTCGATCATGTTGCCTCAGGTAGGGGTGGAAGAGTACCGGAAAGAAGTAACTGTGTACTTCCTTTTATGACCATATCAGATGACCTCAGACAGGTGCAGGGATAGTAACACAAAAGTAGGTTGGAGATGTACGGGGGTATTCCAAAAAACTGATGGTTAAGCTGGAGACACTAAGGGGGCCACTGAAACAAAGGCAGTAGTTACTAAACTTCAGTGACTTTGTTTCAGTGCAGAGTAATGAATTGTTTTTCCATTCCAGTTTGGCTTTGGATGTGCAGGTGAAGTTTGATAAAAAAAAATAATAATAATTAGTTTTGGTAGATCATCACTGAAGGTTTTACAACTACGGTGCATTTTCTTGCCAGATTCTGTCTGGCAGTTTAATGCAGAAGATTAAGGCTGTGAGCTGGTAACACACCTTTTCCATTAGTCCAGAGTTTGATTCCATCAGTCTGTCTTTGTCTGTAATCTCACTCTGAGCAAATCAGCATGATTGCAAATAAAATTAATGTTTCATTTTTTGCAATAGCAGGAAAACACTTTCCAGTACTTCCTAGTATATAGTAAGTCGCTAGCAGTGCTACAAGGTTGTGTTGAGAGATATACTAGGTCAAGTTGTGAGAGTTGCATGTTTTTAACAAGGAGTGAATGGAGCATACTGGGCTGAAGTAAATGTTGACGTGTGCATGGAGTCCTTTTTGTTGAGAGATAACAGCATGGAAGGTGATAAGGCATAGGAGTTTGACATAAATAAATTGAACTTTGCATGCCTGTGAAGTCTTCTGTAATCTGAGCCCTTTTGGAGGAAAGGGCGGGTGCACTGGATAGTTAAATCCAGCCATTGTTTTATACATACATATATATATATATATATATATATATATATATATATATATATTTTTTTATTTTTTTTTTTTTTTTTAAGAGTGCTGCAAAAGGCTGTCCCGTAACTGTTTCTTTATTGTCTCTGTTTCTGAACTGTCAATTCACAATTATTGGAAGAAAGGGATTCTTAAAAACTAAATTGTATTTTTGAGTGTCAGAACAGCATACACAGCAGTGTTTTCATTGTCTTGCTGCTTTGTTGGTTTTTAGCATAGTGCAGTAAACATATTAAATGTATTTTTTTTTCCTGACTCAAAGAGAAGTCTACAGTCAGATCATTAGAAGGTTGCCATCAGGGCTTTGCTTCTGATATTATTAATTGTTAAATTTAAAAGTCCTTCCATATCTTGTTGCATTATTTATCACTTTTGAGATCTCCTGCCAAGGATAGCGCAGCATCTGGCCAGTATACCAAAGCCATTATTACCTATGGAGCATCTTACATCAGATGTATACTCCCCTTGCAAGCATAGGGTTTAAAGTACGTACGCTCCCAACAGAGAACTTCATTGCCTGCAGTCCGACCTCCATTGTCATAACGTCAGTCTGAACATCCTTCACTGTGCTGGTTTTATTGAACCTACATTTTTCAGTTACATACCCTATTGGGGTTGTTCTTTCTTTTCCTTTTGTTGTTTACTGGGTTACATGTCATCCAAGAAAGGTAAATGTCAATGTGAGAGGCAGATTCCTCATAAAGACCATCACAGTAGATGCTTATTTTGTTTAGGTATGTCCCACGACCTCACGCAAAGTTCCATTTGTTTCCAAGACTTTGATCATTTCCCATTTACCTTGGGAATCAACATCTCAACCTGTTAGTCCAAAGTACCAAGGCAGAATTTGCTTGCCCCAAAGTACAGCTGCTGCTTAAAAAGGGCAAGATGTTTAGTTCTGAGTCTGCTGCTGTCCAGCCTCCACTGGATGTCGCTCGAGGTGAGTGAGAACCCAGAGGACAGCCTGGGGTTACTTTTGGTTTCCGCTTTCGTGACTATCACGGAGTCCAGTATGGAACCTGCCTCTCGCACATCCTCAGAGGCATTGCAAATGTCTGCTGAGGATGTTGAGGAAGAAACATGGGTGATCATTTCAAAGTGGCCATAAGGGGATTCCTGAAATCCTTGAATGGTAAGTGGTGCTGCGTACCTTGATTGAATCTAGGCAGGGGTACAAACATCCATGTTTTGTCAGAGTGAATGTCCATATGAAGAAAAGGCAAAATACTAAGCATGTGTTATCTGCTGCAAAAGATTCACAAAAGGAATGGCAGGACTTTACTCAGGGCTTGTTCAATGCCTTGATGGCAGTGAAGCCTGTTAAGGGAGTTTCAGTTCCTGATCCTCCTTGGTTCTCTCCTCATAAGAGGGGAAGGAACCCAGAGTCTTCACATAAGGATTCTGATTCTGAGGCCGACTCTTGGCCTATTCCTCCCAATTACCTTCACCTTTAGATTATGGATCTGAGGAGGAGGAATCTGTAAGTCCTGATTCTCCTTTGGAAGAGATTCCTTTTGGTGACACAGTCCTGTACATGATGGACCATTTCAAATGGATTTCTCCCAAGGTGTTCTGCGTGTTTCACTGTTGCAGTCCTAACATATGGGTTATCCGGCTCCTAAATGTCCTTCCTCTAATCTTGCATTGATTTCTGTTTCTTCTACCTTAGCCTTCAGGGTCATCCATTACCAGACTCGTATCACAAGGTAGATAACTGTCTTTTCTTTCCCAGATTGAGACTCCATCTCAGAATCATATTTTCCTAAGCTGCAGGTTCCAGACTCTTCCAGTGCTGGCATCTCTTCCTGCCTCCAAGGTTTTGTCCCTCAAAAATTATTTTCTCTTCCTGTTTCTCCTGTCCTCTTTTCCAGGTAGGGAGTTTCTCAGAGCTCTGGAGTTCATGGCCTCCACTATTCCCATGTTTCTCTGGACAAGGCTTCATATAGTTTCATAGGAGAGTACTAAACCAACGGCTCAAGAACCTTTACAAGCCTAGCCAATATAGCAAAATTTTACCCAGTATATGGTCCCAAGGGGCAGGCGGATGGCATGGGTTTGTGCCTATGCCATGCATATTTTACTGATTGTCCCTATCCATAAGGGACATAGGTGCCACCACAGGTGTGAATTTACAATTCTCCATCTGTTGAATCAGACTGGTCTTGAAGAGGGCCAGGAAAGGACTCTGCTTCACGTGAATAGGAAGCCTTGTCTAAAGAAAGGGCAATCTCTGGGACATGTATCTGTCTCTTCATCATGTTCTGTTTGATACACTGAGTAAGTTTAGATCCCTAGAATGGGTGACCCTTGTACGGGTATGCAGCCGCTCCATTAAGGCTGGATTTGTGAGTGCCTTGTAGGTCAAGCATAGGAAACTTCTTAATAGTTGATAGGAGACAGAGTAAAGGGAAAGTGCTTTTAGTCTATTTGTATAAGACATGATGTTCTTTGTGTTTCACTTTTGCAGTCATCACATTTGGGTTATCCCTTGGCCGGCCCGAATACCAGAGGCTTATTATTTCTGCATCGGTTGCTGTCGCTTTAGGACTGACGTCAGGTCATCAGTAGTATAAAGTAAGGCAGCCGACACCATTACATCAGTCTTTCTTGCCGTGGAGCCCAAAGCAGAAGCAGTTCGCATGAGTGCCGGTCAGCCGCTACCTGAGTTTCATCTTCCAAACTGAAGCTGAAGTCTTCTAAAACTAAGTACCCCATTGGGGATCCCTTTTTCTTGAACTAACCGATGTCAGAAAAAGTTAACAATTGTCTCACCTGTGGAAAGCAAATACCACACCGAGACTTTCATTCGTACTGCATCACTTGCTTAGGCCCAGACCACGACATCCCTCGCTGTCGCTTATGTGCTTTGTTCAATGCCAGAACTATATGTCGTTGGGCCCTTAATTGCAGCTAGATATTTTTGCTTACAATCCTCGAATTCCGATATGGCTTCGGTAAGCCATCTGACAGCAGATCTTCCGAATAAATGTAAGGATAAAGACAGAGACAGACCACACAGGTCCAAGCCTACCGACGATGCTTCTGTTAAGCTAGTCGTCAGTTCTCCGGTCCTCAGTAAAGGGCTTTCGCAGCTCCTGATGCCCACTTCTGTGGATTCACAGGCCGCTACCAAGACCCTTTTGGAGTCCAGTATGCCGCAAACTTCTTCTTGGATTAAGGATCCTGCGGTTTTCTAACCCTTGGATGGGTCCGGAGCCGCTGAGCAGGCACCGGCTTCCGAGGAAGTACTTTGCACTACAGATTCTCAACGCAAACCAATGACTTCTTTTGTGTCTGCCATTCTTTCGAAAACGACTGAGTTTCTAAGGCCCAGGGTACAAACCACACCCAAGAAACCGACGACCCACTCTCAGGCACCTGCTTCCTTGCCTCAGTCTCAAATGCTTAAAATGGCGGAAGAACTTATCATGCTTATCAGGGAAAGCCAAGCTACTCCTTCCAAAAGAAAAAGATATCTGTCCCCAGTAGTTTTGTCTGAACAGGAGTCTGATGACTCTGATGCATCTGAATATGAATACATGCAACACCTTTCTGCTTATGAGGATTCTGATGCAGAGGATTCCATTCCCTCAGCCTCTCTACCCGAGGACTTTTCCTTTGGGGAAACCCTTCATACCTCAAGGGAGCATTTCCAATGAGAATGTCAGGACTACCCTCAGTCTAAAAAGAGACTCAGGGAATTCTTAGATCTTCCACAGCACAGACCCCTGGCCATTCCCCCTGTCCTGGATGTTGTGGACGAATTTTTCCTGGAATCCAGTTTGACATCTAACACCCAACCTCCTGCACCCAGAAAACCTGACAGGTATTACAGAGTCACTGACTCACAAATTTCTTTTCAAAAACCCTACAGCTGACCCTGAGGTAATTTCTCAAGGGCCTAAAGGTGTTAAAGCAACCTCTGCTAAGAATCCCACCCCCTCAGATAGGGATTTCTGAGCACTAGACAGATGGGGTAAGAAAGTATACACCTCTGCTATTCTTGCTATCAGAGCACTAAATTGCCAGTTCCATATGCTAAAATTTCAGCAACATACCATGGAATTCCTAAAACAAAAAGTGTTTTCCTTTCCTGCTTGTGCAGAATCTAAAGAGTTACAAGAGTTAATGCATTCTGCAAGTCAAGTAACTAAGCACACCTTACACTGTGGTCTTGACACCCTAGAAGCTTCTTGCAGGGAGCGTCACCAGTTCTGTCCTTAGAAGGCATGCATGGCTTAAGGAACAGCCCCTGCCAGACCATGTTAAATCTAAATTGTTGGATGCACCCTTACACAAAGACAACTTATTTGGCACTAAGGCAGAGGAGGTCTTAAAAAAGATGGAAGAAAAAGCTAAATCTATGCAGACAGTTAAGGATTTCTTACAGGTCCAGACACCCAGGTTCAGGAGGCATTGCCCCTCCAAGCACTGGTCCTTTCCTGCTCCCACCAGGTCAGTTCAGCCCAGACCCCATGGAAGCCGACCCCCCAGACAACAACCACAGGGAATGCAGAGATCAAAACAGTGGAATTCCTCCACTTCAAAAACAGGGAGTTTTAAGCCACCCCCTTATGGTAAGAACTCACGATGACTCTACAACATCATCCTCTCTCTTTGCCCACCTTCACTTACCCCTAGGAGGAAAACTATCCTTTCACGCAAGCACCTGGGCCACTATTACAAATGACCGCTGGGTCCTCAACCTATTGTCCCAGGGATGCAGATTTTCTTTCCACACTCTTCCAACCCCAAAAGGGTTCCCAGATCTACCTCCAAACCAGTGGGCAGGGGTGCAAAAGCAAGTCCTTTCCCTGCTCTCTATGAGGGCAATAGAGCATGTTCCTGCAGAGCAGAAAGGCCAAGGTTTCTACTGCAGACTTTTTCTGGTACCCAGAAAAGAGGGCACCTGGCGCCCCATCCTTAATCTATCTATTCTAAACACCTTTCTGGTGATACCAAAATTCAAAATTTTCACCCTCCAGCAACTGCTACCCATGCTCTCCAAGGAAATACATCTGCACATCACCCAAAAAGAGATGTTAGCTGTCCAGCACAAATTGACAGCTTTCAGGCCCCTTCTCTTCCCCAGGGGCTCTCCTGATCAAAACAGACAACACCACTGTGATGTGCTATATCAACAAGCAAGGAGGGACTCCTACCCTTTATGGAGGCTGGCCATGACCCTTTGGCACACAGCCTCTGCCATGCAACTACACCTGTTAGCACAATTTTTGCCAGGTTCTCTATAAACTCTCTGGCAGATCACTTAAGCAGAAATCTTCTGGACCCACATGAGTGGCAGGTAGACAGAAAAACCTTCACCCTAATAACTCAGAAATGGGGCACCCCGAAGGTCGACCTCTTTGCTTCCCACACCAACCATCAGCTCAGCAAGTTCTGCACCAGGGAGCATCACTGCATGGCTTGGAAAGTGGATGCCCTGTCCTTCCCCTGGGTCAGTCTATCGGTCTATGCCTTTCCTCCACTACCTCTCATTACCAGGGTGCTGCTCAAAATATGGGAGGAAAAACCAAGGACAATTCTTATTGCTCCAGACTGGCCTCGCCAGCACTGGTACCCACTGCTGCGCAGCCTGTCCCCACTGCCACCATGGCATCTCACTCAGACCCCAACCCTCCTGACCCAGAGGGTAGGAGAATTCATGCATCACCAATTGCAGACCATCAATTTGGCAGCTTGGCTTATTCCCTAACCACTGATCAATCTGCCAACCTCAGTAAACATGTTCTAGATGTTATACGTGAGGCCAGACACCCTAGTACTAGAAAGTCTTATGCTGAGAAATGGAAAATGTTCTGCACCTGGATTCCGGCTAAGGGAGCCGATACGGCACAGCCCTCCTTTCCTCTCATCCTGGATTACCTAGCTGACCTGCTACACAGTGGTCTCTTTTTTTCCTCTATTAAAATTCATGCCTCTATCTCTGCTCATTTCCCCACTGAGCAGGCCTTT
This sequence comes from Protopterus annectens, assembly GCF_019279795.1. Lineage (NCBI taxonomy): Eukaryota > Metazoa > Chordata > Ceratodontiformes > Protopteridae > Protopterus > Protopterus annectens. Next base: position 582,281,116 of record NC_056731.1, read on the forward strand.
TTCTCACACCCTCTGATCAAACAATTCTTAAGAGGGTCTAGCAAGTTAAGGCCACCCAGAAGAGCACCTACCCCAGCTTGGGACCTTAACTTTGTGTTTGAAAAGATCACCCTGCCCCCCTTTGAACCAGCGTCTTCAGCAGAGATAAAATTTCTCTCCTGGATGAGAGTTTTTCTTCTGGCCATCACTTCAGCCAGAAGGGTCTCCCAGCTACAAACACTCATGGCTGTGGAGCCCTTCATCATCTTCCATGCTGACAGGGTTTCCCTCAGGACTAACACATCCTTCATGCCCAAAGTGGTGTCTAGTGTGGCTCTCAACCAATCCATTCATTTGCCCACCTTTTTCCTGAACCCACAGAACAAGGGGGATAGGATCCTGCACTCTCTAGATGTGCACAGACAGCTCGGATTCTATCTAGACAGGACTAAATCATTCAGAAAGTCTGATCAATTGCTGGTTAGCTTTGCTGCAGGGATCTAAATGGATAGCACACTGCATCCATTTCTGTTACAAGCAACATGGAAAGCCTCTCCCTAAGGGGATCAGGAATCACTCCACCAGAGCAGCCTCCACCTCTGCAACTTTCCTCAGAGGAGTACCCACCAGGGACATCCTGGAGGCTGCCACCTGGACATCTGTTCACACTTTCACCAAACATTACCACCTGCCTATCTTCTCCATATCCAGGGCAGGCTTTGCCACTGCAGTCTTGCAGGGCATCCTAGCCAGCCCCTAGTCTCCTTGACTGCCTCCACCCTTTCCTCAGCTTTGGGAATCAACCCAAATGTGATGACTGCAACAGTCAAACACGAAGAACATAGTAAGGTTGTGTACACTTACCATAAATGTAGATGTTTGAGTGTATTCACTGTTGCAGTCCTGGTTCCCCTCCCTCTATCCTCCTCTTCTCTCTCACTCTCCTTACAAGGGAGATTTTGGTATTTACTTTCTACTGGTGCGGTTCTTCCACCATAACCTGGCTCCCACTTGGGGGCTCCTGACAGGGCAAGAAAAACTGATGTAATTGCGTCGGCTGCCTTACTTTATACCCCTGACGACCTGATGTCAGCCCTGAAGTGACAACAACCGACACAAAAATACTAAGTCTCTGGTATTCGGGATGGCTGAGGGCTACCCTGGCAAGGATACCCAAATATGATGACTGCAACAGTGAATACACTCGAACATCTACATTTATGGTAAGTGTACACAAATGTACTTTGTGAACACCCTCTATTTTCTTAGTGAGAAACCTCTGAGGTCACTTCAGCTGTTGTAAGTGCCTAGTTAAGGCTACATTGTGCCAGATTATTGATCTAATGAGGGCTGAGTACAGTGGGACTATAATCTCCATGGATCTCTATGCCATACCTTTACTTATAAGTTGTGCCACATAAAATGACATTCAGTCAGGCATGTGTTTCCAAGATACATGTGGATATGTGATGGTCAAAGTTCAGGCTATTATCTACCTGTGTATATAGATCTCTTACCTCTGAGTCTACACTTAGGGGTATGTTCTTAATGTTGTAGTTAGCAGGGCCATTTAATTTCACAAAGGGTGCAATAATGCATTTCTTTGCATTTTGTTTCAGGCTGTAGATCTGACACCAAACATTTGCCTGATTTGCACCCTCCTGAAGGATAATCTACATCATTGGGGGATTCAGTGATTGTCCCCAGTTTACATTCGTCTGCAAACTTTATCATCCAGAGGCCTTCCACATTGACCATGGTGTCCAAGAAGTATATTCTGAACAGGAGTGGTCTAAGCACTAAGCCCTATGGCACGCCACTAGTGACTGGCCTCTTGCTGGAACTTGAAGCACCCGGTTTAACTTGAGCCAATTGGCTATCTGGTGACATAGGGATTTATGCCCAGTTTTATGAGTTTACTTATAATACCTGAGTGGGGACTTGTATCAAATGCCTTGGCCAGGTTGAGGTAGATGGTATGTACCATTTTGCCCTCATCCATGGCCTTAATGACTTTCTCAAAGAAATCCACCAGGTTTAGTACACACAACCTGCCCTTTTGGAAGCTGAATTGGGTCGAGTCTAGCATTTGGAGGTTTCCTATATCTTTATTTATCAGGTCCATGATTATTCTTTCAATGGCCTTACAAACTAGACTAGTCAAGCTTATGGGTCTGTAATTTCCCAGGTCAGTTGATGGTCCTCTCTTCTGCAGGGGGATGACCATAGCTGTTCTCTACTCTATTGGAACAAAGCCAGTCTGGAGGCTGTGGTTAAGTAGAGCTGCTACTGGATGTGATAGGTTCTGATTTAACTATTTACTAGGCATCCTGGTATATCATTGGGCCCCACTGATGCTGTGTCTTTTAGCTATAGAGAGAACTATGGCTACCTGTTAATTTGTGATAATTGGCAGAACTGTGGCTGCCTATTCACTTGAGATAATTATCAGAGGAGTGTTGGGGAATATTTCTTGGGTGTGATAGGGAATGAATTTTGAACTGAATTTGTTGATCGTAGATTTGCTGTATCTTCTGGCTGAGTATAGGAGATGCCATCTATAACTAATTTCGGATATTGTTGGGCGTTGCCCTTATGATTGTGAATATGATATGAGGAAGTTTCATTTGTACGTAAAATCAGTGTGGCTTCAACACCTACATCTGCTGGACCTTCCCATTCATCTACTCCCTTGTCTCAAACTGGAACGTCAGTGGTGGATTCAGCAGCCATCTCTCACTCCAGGTGTTGCTTTCCACCCTCCTCAACCATCTCAGGAACTATTTATAGATGCATCAGAGCTGGGGTGGGGAGTCACTTCAGGCACCCTGAAGGTACAGGGCCTTTGGTCCTCTCAGCATAAATGCCTCTCAACTGTCTAGATTTTCACAGAATGCCCAGATTTTTGCCTAATAGTTTTGGTCTGTTCCTCATAAAATGTATGGTTTTCTGGCAAATCACTGAGGATTGAATTCACCACAAAATACCAAATAATGACAAACATTTGAATTTTAGACTATATATATCCTTCAGAAAATACATAATAATGCAAAGCCTTTCATTCTAGCTACTTTGTAAGTTTATAGAATCCATATTTAAAATCTGTCCCTATTTTTGGGCCTTTGTTCCCCAATTGTTTCTAGTTTTGTCCAGATATCTTGCTTTGAGAGTTCAGTTGGTATACAGCAGAGGATGGATCACATCAACATCAAGGAAATGTGGGCTCTCATTCCGGCCCTTCAGACTTTTCATGCGCTCTGGGTCCTTGTTCCTTTGAAGGTTTATATAGACAACACTACAGTCATGTGGTACATTAACAAACAAAGGCACAAGGGTTTTACCTTCTATGCATGCTAGCCCTTCAGGCATGGGAAATAGCCATCTATCTGCAGGTCACCCTATAGGCAGTCTATATACCTTCAGAGTGCAGTCCTGTGGCAGATTTTCTTACCAGGTCTAGGACACAGCCTCACTAATGGAAGCTTCACAGGGATGTATTTCGGGTGATAGTTAATCGGTGGGGTATTCTTCAAGTATTTCTGTTTGCCTCCCGTCTGAACTGACATCTTCCTCAGTTCTCTTTTAGAGTCCCAAGTCCCTTGGCTTGAAAGGTGGATGCTATGCCTTTCTCTTGGAAGGGAATGTTACTGTATGCCCTTCCTCTTTTTCCAAGAGTCCTTCACAAAATCGAGCTCGAGAGAGACTTTCCAAAAATCTTGTTGGTCACCCCCTTTTTGGCCCAGACAGCACTGGTTTCCCATTTTATTCCATCTGGCCAGGGGCAACCATCACAGGTTACCTCACCTCATGACTCTTTCTCACACAGGACAAAATAACTCTCCTTCACCCTCATCTGTCCACGCAACTAAAGCTTTGAGGGATAGGGTTTTGATTCCTTTCTGACACCAGTTTTCTGAGGACATGCTTAGGGTCCTGCAGGAGGGCAGGAAACCCAATAAAGAAAATCATATATGTCTAAATAGAAGAGATTTTCTGTTTGGTGCCTTAAATGTCATCAGGACTCCTTTTCAGTGGAGATCCCCTTGGTCCTTTCTTACCTGTGTATTGGCATATTTTTCACTGAAAGCCCACTTGTCAGCCATTTCTGCCTGTCTGCCACTTTCTCCTGCTTTGGCCTCTAGGTTTGAGGTCAAGTACTTTCTTAAAGGCTTCCTTCATATTAGACCCCCAAAAAAGCCAATGATTCTTATTTGGGATTTAAATTTTGCCCATGAAAAACTGACTTAGGCCCCTTTTGAGCTTGAAGCTTCTTCTATGCAACATTGAGACCATTTTATTGGTTGCTCTAACCTCTGCCAGAAGAGTATCTGAAATACAGGCCTTGATGGCGGTCTCTCCCTTTTTGTTTTTTTATAGAGACAGTGTGTCTCTCTGTACAAATTCTTCTTTTATGCCTAATGTGGTTAACGATTTGTCCCTTAATCAATCTATCCAGCATCCTTCTTTTTTCCATTCTGACAGTGAGAATGCTCTTCATATTTGGACAGCTCAGATATTATTTAGGCAAAACAAAGGGCTTGCATACAACTGATCATTTTTTTCTTTCTTTTCATACCAGGACATTGGGTTTGACAGTTTATAAGCAAACCATCTCCTCCTGGATTTCTAAGGCCATTTTTTTCATAGTAAGCAGTAGTCTGGTTCTGTGAGAACTCATGCTAAAGCATTGACTTCCTTGGGGCTTTCTTCAAAGGTATGGGCAACAACTCCATCAATGAAGCTGCTACTTGGTCTTCACTTCAGACATTCACAAAAGATTACAAATTGGATGTCATTTTCAGGGCCAAGGCAGGTTTTGCCAAGGCTATCTTGCATGGGTTTGTGGAGGCCTCCTCCTTGCCTTCCTCCTCCCTACCTTCACTGTAGCTTTTGTACTTTCTCAGAGGTGACGAATAGTACAACAGTGATATGGAAGGACGTAGTACAGTTGTGTGAATTCTTACCATAACAGTAGATAATGCTGTTTTCACTGTTGTACTATTCACTTCCTTTCCTATCTCCCTTTCTCTTCCTCTTCCTTTTGTTGGATAATATTTTTGTACTGGCCAAGAGGTTCCTCTCCTCTTCATTCCTTCCTTTTTTCTTGATGTACATGTCCTCCTTTCCTCTGGGGTTCAGTTCTAATTTGTAAATGTATCACCTTTGTGCCCAGTGCTTATGCATTGCTCTGTAGATAATAAAGGCTTTCGTATACTGGCTGGATGTTGGGCTGTCCTTCACAGGAGATACCAGAGGAAATGAATAGTACTACAATGAAGAAAAGGACTTTTACTGTTATGGTAAGATTTTACGTAACTGTAACATGCTCTGCTACTGATGTTACTGTTATTTAGTAATTTGAATTGTATTGATTTCTCATAGTACACTTCAGTGTTGTTCAGTCTTGCTGTATTGACTTTGGCTACTGCTTGCCAGAATAATGAAGTAATTAATTGATTAAGTAAGTAAATTTGTTTACCGGGGTACTATACTGATCATAACAGACTATTTGCAGGCACAGCCTGGGGGGAGAAATTCACAAAAAACTAAAACAGAACTGAGTCACAAACACAGAGGAATCACAGAAGGTACAAAGACCAGCAGACAACTGAAACCGTGAGCAGTTATTAACAAAGGAGAACAAAAATGTAATTTTAGTAGGAAATGTGGGAGGTAAACAACAGATAGGAACAGAGGTAGAAGTGGAAGTGATGTAGGTGAGGGAGGAGTTAAGTGATGTGTCCAGTGGAAAAGCACAGTTAGATTTTTAATGGAGATGTTTTTGAATTGTTCTCTGAAAGTGGAGAAACAGGAGATATCTTTTAGGTGAGGGGGAATGATTGCCAGAGTTTGGGGGACAAGAATAGATAAGGAGTTGCCAGTAGAGTGGCTTTGGTTTGGGGGATCTAGACTGAGAGAGTCAATTGGTAGGCATTGCAGGGATTGCAGGATGTTGTTTTATTATGGAGTTTGGCAGGAAGGCACCTGGTTGAAGTAGTTTGAAGAGGAGATCTCCTAAGAGTAGTTGAAATTTGTAGGTGACTGGGAGCCATCTGACTTTGGAGAGGATTGTGCAGTTTTGTTCAGGAGGGCAGGAGCTGGAAATGAATGAGCAGATTTTTTAGTGGACTGTAGAGTGGATGAGTACTTTTAAGAGGCCACAGCTGTGATGGAGAGCCCAAATTCAAGTTATGTTAGAAGGACTGCTTTGCTTATTGTAGCTCTGGCCTATAGAAAAAGGGGGATGTTTTCCATGACCAAAATAACAATAAGTGAGTAAATTAATCTTTTTCCTGGTGTTCAGTGTGGTTATGAAAGTTAAGTGACTGACCTAGCCACAAACCTAGGTATTTAAAAGATGTGGTTGTTTGTCTTGGGGTACCATTGATATTGCAATGTTGAGATTTTTAAGATTTTTTTTTCAGCTTTTGTGATGTACCAAATTGTAACATTTGTACATTGTGTACTCAAAAGCTAGCTTGGATCTGCACATTCTCGATGTGGTAGATATTTATGACACTGAAAAAATAGTAGGTGCTATCCTGACATTGCATGCCTAGTCAGTTAAATACAAAGAAGTCAGGGAGACAAAAACTTAAAATCTAATTAGCAAGGCAGATACCATAAGTAAAATAAGTAATAATAATAAATCTTAATTAAGCTGACTTTTGAAGCTCTAATATAGTAATCCTGTTAAGCCCTGAACAAATGTCTGCCCTGGTGAAGTATGACAAACTAAACAGGAGCATTGAGAAAAACAGTCTTTCTGAAATTAGTAAACACAGAATCATTTTTTATAGTAAAATGTTTAACAGGTTTATATTGTTTGTTTACTTTAAATCCATCCATCCACAACCCATTTTTCCCCCTTACTGCACATGGGGTCAGGGTGTCGCTTCAACAGTGACAATCATCTAGAGCCAAGGTACACACCACCAGGTGGTTAAATATTTTATATATATTTTTTGTTTCAGTTAAACTTAAGAGTAGTGTTATATGGATGCCTATTCTATTTATATTCCATTGTACTGGCATGATCTAAATGTCTAATATTTAATAGTTGTACATGAAGTCTGCATGTGTATTGTGTAAGACGTAGATAATTGCCAGATTTGCTACATAAAGTTTAAATGTCTGTTCTGTAAGGCTTGTATGTAACTACCTAATCTAATATGTAAGTGGCCTTGACTTGTATTTATAATGTACTTTAATGTTAATGGAGATTTTCTCCCCAGGTCTCTGCAGAAAATGCTTTCCATACTCAGTCAGAATAAATAAAATAGATACATAAAGTATTTTTGTATTCTTGTTTAAAATGTTAGCATGTGAATTTCTGTTATGTTAAAATGTGAATTTGTATTTTGTTAAATACTTTCATGTGTATGCAACATAATGTGTTGTTTTATCTGTATTTGTGAAAATGTGTTTCAATAAATACATTTTCCAAATAAAAAAATAAAAAATGAAGAACAATCTCAGGATATTTTACGTAGATTTGATTCTCTTGTAGATTTTGAAGAAGGGAATTAATGCAGTGAAATATCTGGCCCCAAGTCTGTTTCCTTCCAAAGATATAATATATCACACCCATGTTTATCTTCCGAGCCAAGTGTCAGACCCATTAGCTCAGAAGTATCCAATGCTTTTGGAGATTTTCAAGACAGGGGATTATAACTTCCATTCTTATGTGTGTGTGTGTGTGTGTGTGTGTGTGTGTGTGTGTGTGTGTGTGTGTGTGTGTGTTGGTTGTCTGAGCTGCCTTGTGTGGTGCTAGTATTACAGAAAGGGTTTTTCTAGGATAAGGTGTATAGTTAGGTTTAGGACGGGGTTACGGTTAGCATTCATTATGGAGATGGAGCATCTCTGCTAACAATATTACTTACCCAAACCAAACTCCTAACTGTATACCTTATCTTAAGTTCATCTTTTAAAATGTTTTTTTTTTTTTTTAAACAAGACACCATTACAGAATAAGGAAACAGATAAAAACAAACCTATAGAACTTTGTTTAAGTACACGACATCATAATTCGTTATACATCATCATATACTAAGCCAAATAAATATATCTTTAAGGTCTGTCTGAAAATGGCCATAACATTATCACTATGCAGACAAATTGGTCTGAATGCTTTGTTTGGGATTATGGTTATTAGATTGGAAAAGGAATTTGTTTTCCTGTGTCGGTCAGCTGGTGTAAAGGTATTTGTGTTATTAGTTAAATGTATGTTCTGCGTGTTGTGGTCTGTCTTTTGTGTCAAAAAGTTAACATTTTGCACCTTTATGATGTACGATAGATATATATGATATTTTATATGGGGTCCCTATAAGTTGATCAAGTTTTTAGAAACTCGAACTCCAATATGGTCGAGACTATATGACCAAGTTTTTGAAAACTCAAAGCTTTTGAATGGAGGTTACAGTACAGCGAGGATCGGGAAATTTTCCCTTTTCCTCACTGTGTAGTGTGATCATGGAGTTGTTATATATAATTTGCAGGGGGTGTGGGGAGCACAGGGGGGCTTACTCCCCTTCAGAAATGTAAAAAAGGTAGATTTTTGTGGGGGGGGGGTTTGTGTTTGATGTTTGAGTTTTTGGAAACTCGATCTTATTTTTATTTATTTTTATTTTATTTTATGTTTGATAACCGGGAAAGTCTGACTGGACACAGGTCCATTTTCAGCGGAGGCCCAGGGAGAAAAGCTCCAAATACAGTACAGTACATAAGTGAGGATTTGAGCTTACATCTAAGAATACATTTCAGCATGCAATATGCAGATATTAACTTGTTGTTGACAGGAATATATAGAGTACATTGCAAGACTACATTTCAGCATGTAATAGAGTTTAACCATTTCTTGTTGTAAGGATTGTATGCAGTGCATTATAAGATTAAAAGTAGTACAATATTTGAGGAAAAAAGTACAAAAGTTTTGATAGGGGGTCTTTCTGAAAAGTCCTTAAGTTTGGGGTAGAACAGGTATACCTGGGTAACTAGAGGAAGAAACAGGTGATCCTTAGCATGCAACAGTGCAGTGGTGTGGTTTAACCCAGGGAGACACAAGAGCAAACCCAGTTGTTTAAATAGTGGGTTTTGAGGAGTTTTTTTAAATTGGAAGGCAGAGGTTGTAGAAGTTATGTGATTTGGGAGTTGGTTCCAAATTCTGGCTATAGTGCAGGCAAAAAGAGACTCACCGGCATCATTTTTGTGTTTGATGACAATTATAAGGTTTTGGTTACTAGATCTTAAGGTTTTGGTGATTGTGTAGGGCTGAATTAGATACTGTAGTGCTGGGGTTTTGTCAGGCAAGTAGTAAAGTTTATGTGCTGTTGAGAGTTGATTAAGTAGCATTAGTTGGGACAGCTCAAGTCAGTTGAGCTGCTTCAGGGTAAGACAGTGATGGGATCTATGAGAGGCCTCAGATGCGAACTTGGCAATCTTGTTGTAACAAGATTCCATTTTGTTAAGTTTGGTGTGTGGCGAAGATTTGTCATTATAGGTGAGGCATAAAGGAGGATGGATAAGAGATGAGTTCTTGCAGTTGTAGATTTGGTATTCTTGGTCATGAACTGTTTGCTTCTATAAAGGAGACCCAGCTTTTTGTTTACTTTCTTGATTGTTTGGGCTATCTGAATGTCAAATCTGAGGTTATCGATTACTACCCCTAGCAGTTTTGTGTGGATTTTTGGGGTGATTTTGATGTTATCTTTGGAGAGTATGGTGAAATCACTGCTTAAATGAGGAGGTCTGCCAGGGCCAAATAGAATTAGGTTGTTTTTTTGGGGATTAAGAAGAAGTTTGATGTTGGTGAACCATGCTTCAGCTAAAGCAAAGTTCTTCTGAGTTATGGTTTGTAGTTCATTTATGGTAGGGGCGACACATATAATGGTGGTGTCGTCTGCGTATTGCACTACTGTGGCAGAGAGTGAGGATGCAGCTATCTGGTTTGTAAATAGGGAGAACAGCAAAGGACCAAGAATGGATCCGTGAGGGAAGCCTATGGATACTGGTAATAGGGAGAACAACTGGTCATGCCATAGCACTGCTTGATGATGGCCTGATAGGTAGTTACTAAACCATGATATAAAGTTAAAGGTAGATAGCATTTCAAGAAGCATGCTATTGATTACCATGTCGAAGGCTTTAGATAAGTCTAGGAATATGGGGGATACGAATAGTCCCTTGTGTCTATGGTGATTGACTATGTTGGTAAATGAAAGTAGTGCTATGGTGGTGCTATGGCAAGGTCTAAAGCCGTGCTGAGAATTAGATAGTAGGTTATTTTTCAGGAGGTACTGCATTAGTTGAGAGTGAACTATGCTCTCTAATATTTTTGATAAAGGTGATAGAATTGCTATTGGGTAGTAGTTGGTGAGCTCTAGGGATTTACCTCCTTTGTGGAGTGGAATAATATGTGATATTTTCCACAAGGTGGGTACTGTGCATTCAGATATTGACCTATTTATGAGAATGGATATGGGATAGGCTATGGCCTCAGCTGTTATCTGAAGGAAGTCAGCTGGATGTTTGTCTGTTGCTAGTGTGGTTGGTTTAAGTTTTTCCAGGAGTTTAGTAATAGTTTTAGTAGACACTGGGTGCAGGGAAAAGCTATAGGAATTGTTTTGTTCATTGAGGTGGGTATGGGTGAGTTTTGGTATGGGGTTGGTAGTACAATTTTGGGTGTTGGCTAGGGTTTGGATTGTTTCGGTAAAGAATTTGTTGAATTGTGTGGGGGTGTTATGGTTATTTGGTAATACAGGGGTAGGGGTGGTAGATTTTCCAGGGTGCAGTAAACTATTTATTGTGGCCCAGAATTTTTGAGGGTTATGAGCAAATTTTTTTGCATGGTTTTATAGTAATTAGCTTTATCTAGTTTAATCTGTTTTTTGGCTTTGTTGCAGAGTTCTAAATAGTTTTGTTTAAGGAAGTGGTTTTGTGTTTATGAAATTGTAACCAGGCTTTGTCCCTGTCTTTCATTATAGTTTTTGTCTCTTTTTGCTAGCCAAGGGGCTTAATTAGTTTTGACTCTAATGGTTCTGGATGGTGCATGCTCATTTAGGATTTTAAGGAAAGTTAAGTTAAAGTATTGCACGGCTTCATCTAGAGGTAGGTGAGTTAGGGGAGTCCAGTTACTGAATTTTAGTGCATTGATTGGCTCATTAGCTTTGAAGTTCTTTTTGTTCCGTACTACTCTTAGAGTGGGGTGGATGGTGTGGTGGGATCTGTTCCTAATAAGGTAGGTTGCTTAATGGTCACTCAGACTGTCTGGGAGACAGCCTGACTGTTGTATGAGATTGGGGTCTGATAGCAATATCCAGTCTGTTGTTTGGATGTCTTGTCAATTCTAGTGGGGGTAGATACAATTTGGGTAAACCCATGTAGGTTGATATGGGTGGAGGGGTTGTAACTGGAGCAGTCAGCCCAGTCAATATTAAAGTCTCCTAGTAGTATGGTTTCCTGTGGAAGGGAGGTAGACATCCAGTAAAGCAGGCTTTCCAGTGTAGTAATGTTATTGCCTGGTGGGATATAGCCACCTGCAATAATTATATCTTTTCAGGAGTTTAGCAAATATTAGTTCTATATCTTTGATTTCTTGGGAATTGCACTCAAATTGTTCTATAGTGAGATGATTTTGGAAAACTATGGGTACGCCTCCTCCTTTTTTCCCCTGCTCTCTCATTACATATAATATTATATCCAGGTGGATCTCATCATTGTGATGTCCTGGCTTAAGCCAAGTTTCAGTTAACACAGCTATCTCCAGTTTGTATAAGGCTAGAAGGGCATGTATGTCCTGAATTTTGTTAAGAATACTTCTTACATTTATGTTTAAGAGGAGGAGAGAAGAGGTAAGTTTCAGGTATAGAGCATTTTTCTGATTTAAGTTAGTTGTGCTTGATGAGTTGGGACCTGGATTAGGGTGTATGTCTCCACAGCAGGAGAGTTTTTGGAGTAAGTGTAGGCAGAGTTTATTAAGTTTGTGTAGTATTCTGGTTTGTTTTTGGGAAGAGTGAGGGTTAGTTTTATTTGTTGGTTTATTATAAAAGTATGAAAAGGGTTGGGAGGAGGTGAGGTCGGATGGTGATATAGGGAAATTTCTTAGTTTTATGGAATTGGCTGTGGATTCTGTTTGCCATTGTGTTGTCTGATGTACAGTTTTGTGTAGTAGGAGGAGAGGATGGAGAGCAGGACTAGAGATAAGGTAGTTAGTAAGTGTAATACTAGGTTTAGAGGTTGGGTCTGCTGTGGGGAGTACATCTTATAAGTTTAGGTAGAGTGGGGTATGTATAGGAGTAGGAAGTATAGCTGTGGAGGAGTAGTATCTGTAGCTGTTGAGGCTGGGAGTTGTTAAAGGGTGTAGTGTTCAGGGTGTGGTGAAGTGTTTTGTATTGGGAATGGTAGGTTTTAAATGATTAGGTGGTTGGGAGTGTTAATTAGTGGAGGGTGTGGTTTGTAACTATAAGTTTTGAGTGATATGGGGCTGGGTGGGAATGGGGGTAGGGGAGCGGATTGAGTGGAGCAACAAAGTCTATAGAAGCAGCAGTTGTCAAGGAAACCAATCAGTGGGAATAGTTGTTAAATGCAATAAAAGAGAGTTAAACCTTAGGGTTTACTGGTTATCTGTTGTATAGTGGTCTACTTTGTTTCTTTAGCACAAACCTATGGGGAGGGATTGGGTAGTAACTTAGCTGGGGGCTAGGCTAGAGAGGTGAGTATGGAGAATCTGGTAGGGAAAGGAGAGGCACTGGGTCTGGAGTTGCTAGTTGAGAAACTGTGTGAGTGAAAGAAGTCGATTACAGGCCAGATGACAGAAATAGGTAGAGGTTTGAGGGGCAGTTACAAAAGGAGATAGGCAAGAAAGGGAAAGAGGTAGCAGAGAGAGAGGCCAGGTATGAGGGAAGGTAGGGAAGAGACCAGCTTAATGGCCTGAGAGAACCAAGGTAGTGGGGTGAGGGGAACACAGTGATGTTCTGCAGCTGACCAGAAGCAATAACTTAGAGGCCCAAAGAAGGCCAATAAGGACAGGGTTACATATGTATATAATATCATATACGTTATTTAATAACTGCACTGTTGCTGGAGATGAATTCCTCTGATGAAGCAGCACTCTTAAAGGGAGTGGGTGGACTTCAGTTTTTGCTGGGGTTAGACAAAGCTTATTTTAGGTATGGGGACCTGTAAAACAAAGATGGAGAAGAGGATAAGGATGAGATAAATAACAGCAGTGTTGGCAGGAGTAAGTCAGTAGAGAGGAGGAGGGAAGCTAAGGACCAAGAGGACAGAGTTACCTATGATAAGACAGCAGTAGAGTTAGTTATAGGGTGAGGGATTGGAGGGATAACTCAGAGTAAAGGGTGCAGTAATGTAAGAATGAGAAAGGTGGACAATAGGAGGGAAATGTTTTTTAAGAAAAGAGCAGTGTGGAGAGAAACAGGAGGTAGAGAGAGAGTCGGAGTAGTTGAGACTGACGATTGGTAAAGGAGATGAGCAGCTGGAGTAATGCTGTAAATGTGGTTAGCAACACACACAGCTTCTTATTAATACAGGCTCACTTTAGGCAGTCTGTTTCCAAATGATAATTGTATGCATACTAGGAGCAACAAGTTCTGTTAGTTTGTCTAATGCTAGGCACAGTTTAACAAAGTGAAAATCCGTGACCTGGCAATGCTAAAGAGAACAGCCTAGTCACAGCTGGGTAGCAGGGTATAGTGACTGGCAAATTGTTAAATTAAATAAAATGGAAGCAGTTAGGATTACAATTAATGTCCATCAGCAGCTAAATAATGACCCCACCAGTACAGCTAACATCGATCAGCAGCTAGGTAGTAACTCTACAAGTACAGTCTCTTCTCTTTTTTTGAGTTTCCGAAAAGTTGATCATCTGACATAGACTCATTTTTTGTGTTTGTCATAATATTCACAACAATTATTTTGGCTCTGAAATTGCTGATAGATGTTAAGTTGTGTGATGTACAGATTTCTCAGCAGACAGTAGAGCAGGTGAAAGTTTGATTTAGCACTAACATATAGTCTTCAGTAACGTCTTGGTAGACTGCTGTGGTGCTTAGTATTTTATCTTCAACTGTCTCGGTGTCATTGATATTATGACATCTACAAAGGCTGGCAGTGTAGAAACTGAAGTGCTTTCTTTTTCTGCTTTATTTTAGAAATTTAGCAGAAACTGAGTTACTAACTGTATAAACTTTGTATTAGTTTTAGCTGGGGTTCGATATCATCTGTTTTTCAGCCTAATCTCTAAGTGTCAGACATTAAATTGAGAGAGACTGTCTCTAGCTATGCATAATGAGCACCGTGTGGTGGCTTCTTATGCTTAAACAGAAGTGCACAGTACAGAGCAAGAATTTCACTTGTAGATTACTACTTTACATAAAAAAAAATAGAATCTAATGCTTTTTTTTTTTGCTTAATACTTGTTTTTCTTAGTCTTATTTCCTTTCCTGTAAAGCATAGTTACATAGCTGCTCAGAAGATTCATTGCTTGAATTTAGATTCCTTTCCCCATTCATATTTTTATGTTAAGTATTCTTATGACTGTCTTCACTATTGCTGTCTACAGATGACTGTTGTTAGAGTTCAAAAAGAACTGTAGTGTTGTAAAACAGACACAAACATGTCGGGGACAGACTCGTCTTACACACTGTAATACTGGACTACCACTCTGCCAGAACATTGCTGTTGTATAGACTAGTTAAAAGAAAACATATGTTTCTTTAGCCTTTCTTGTCTGTTTGCTGAATAACTAATTTGGAAGTGACAACTTATATCCACCCTTCATGTTAAATATTATCTGCATCACTCATTTTCTCAGCAAGGACGTTGTACCTTTTCCTTAATGTTGAAGGGAATGTTTTCACATGATAGGCAGTGAAAGTGATCTCAGTAAGTTTCACAGACGATGTAATAGAGCAGATCATGTATTTTTCGACTTTATAATCGTTGTCACCTCAGAGTAAGACGCTGTCCAGTTCAATTCTCAGCTAGAGCATCTTCTGTGTGGAGACATGAATGAATGGGCGTACCTTCGTTGAAGGTTGTGCATCAGGGCTGGTAACTCGGCACGTAAAAATCGACTACCAATCATTAGCGGACCGGAGTTCCGCTGTGGCGACCCCTAACCGGGAAAAGCTGAAAGACACAACAACAACAACAAAAACAACATAATATAAACCTACCTATAAGTGGTGTTTTTTGGTATAAAATTGTCTTCCCATGTTCCTTTTAATGTTCCTGTTCTGCTGCAGCATGCTGTAGTATTTCTGGGCTCCATCCTGTTGATCATCACTCTGGTGGTTGAATACCAGCTCATTAGGCTCTACACACTGAAAAAGCTCTCTTATTGAATCTGTTTACTGGCTGAGTATAAATATTCCTCAGATTGTCCATGTGGGGTTATTTGGAGGATCTTGCCTTGTATATTGTCATATTTATATGCAAGTCAGTTTGCATGTGGATGTTCGTTTGTTGATGAGAGTGTGCTGTACGTCTTTTGAGGTGTTTGTGTGCAGGTAACAAAAGTAGTTGGCTTAACATTTATTTATTTATTTTTTTTTTTAAAGAAGCTGGTTTTCTATGTATAAGAAAGATTCTGGACTTTCATGTGTATATTGTCAATGAGCATGTATTCCTGTTTCCAGTAGTAGTAGTTTTATTAGCCGTGATGATTTGAAAGCCATAAGCATGTACTGGCTTTTGTCTTTGTGTGTGGGCAGTCAAATGGTAGTTTTATCCATATGTTTTTTTTTTGGGGGGGGGGTGGTTGTATGAGTGAGTTGTTTATCCTGTAATGCATAGTGGAATGTAAATTGGTATGTGTGCATGTGTTCAGTTGAGGTCTGCGGTATTGGTGGCAGTGGTGGGAATTGTTGATTGTTGATCAGGAGCATGTGATATGTTTTCATTAGGTGACCATCCATTTTGGTATTTTTTGAAGTGTGTGACCCAGCAGTTGGTGTGTGTGTGTGTGTGTGTGTGTGTGTGTGTGTGTGTGTGTATGTGTGTGTCCATGTTTGCATGCGAGAGAACGATGTGCATCTCTGTGTATGTGTATGCCAGCACATGCATGTACATATTCACATGAATGAAATGTGTGTGAATCTCATTGTTTAGGCCAGCTGATGAGTGTCCTTAGGTATTTCTTTTTCCTTGACCGTGCCTTTTGAGTAATATAACCTCAAGATTTAGGTCTGAATCCTTGTTTCTTTCACTGGGGCCTCTAGTACATCTTTCGGCTTTTCCCGGTTAAGGGTCGCCACAGCGGTACTCCGGTCCACTAATGATTGGCAGTAGATTTTTACGTGCTGGCTTGCCGGGCCTAATGCACAATCTTCAACTAAGGAACGCCCATCCACGCATGTTGTCACACAGAAGACGCTCTAACTGAGAATCGAACAGGCAACGTCTGTGAGGCGACAACGCCACTGCAGCATCACCACCGCAGTTTTTCACTGGGCCCTCTAATAAACAAAAATGTATGTAGCTGAGTACGTTTGATGATGTGACTTTTGTAGTTCCATTCCTTCTGCTTTTTCTGTTTACCACCACCATGCAACCTTGTTCTATGTTTTCTGATAATGTCCTCTTTCATTCTTAGATTGATTCAAAAGGGTATTTTCCCAGAAGGAAAGACTGGCCAGAGTAATATATTTCATTAATTTAAAATGGAAAGCAGTACACCTCAAAAGCTGCATAGTCTAACATGTCGTAGTTATTTTTTTTCTTGGAATTATTATTCTTTAATTGTTTTTCATTCATGAGTTGACGAGGGAATTATTTCCTGAAATTAATGTGTGATCCTTATTCAGTTGAAATAACAAATCATTTTGGTTTGGTGTTTATAAAATCAGTTGATTAAAATTAGCTGATTAGTGCCTTTATCTTGTTTAAACAGTGCATTTTAATGCTAATATATACATACTTTAGCTCACAATGCTTTCGTATTTCATTACATTGTTCTGAATAAAAATAAATGTACTGTAGCAGAGTGATATTTTAATAGTGTCTAAGGTAAAGGAGCACTGGGGCCCAAGGTCAGAAACTCTGTTGGAAAGGTTAATGAAGTCTGAAAGAAAGGTATTGTGTTCTAATTAAATAGTAATGAATGAGGACCTTGAAGTATTCTATAAGTAATGCAGTACAAAAAGGCAGAACAAAACTCATCTCCAAATGTATTATTTCATAACATATTCTATTATGAAATACCCTCAGGCATGAGTGTAATTTTTATCTCTCTCCTTGCTTTGTGACAGCTGGGGGATTAAGTGGTCACTTCTGCCACACAGGCATGCAAGCACACACTATCTCAAGTGTGTTTTTCTTTTTGTTAAATTTAATAAACTGTTACAGAATCTTAGCGAAAGCTTGGTCAGAAGAACACAGCTCTTCCAGAAAGTAGTAAGTACTGTCTTAACTCCTAGAGTTTCTTGGAACAGGTCCAAAGCAAGATCACAGCCTTTCATTTCATATTCTTGTGCCATCTGCCGTAAGCTTCCCTTAAGTCAGAATGTCACTGAATATTAAACTTTTCTTACCTTAGCAATCAAACAAGAAATACTGGTTACGGACTAAATAACTGTCATAATGTGAAATCACGACAGTATCTTTTGTAGCATGTACTGTTGTATTTTGATGATGAACCACAAGTTAGTAACCTTACCTTTACTGGTCTTGTAAGACTTATCCATCATTACAAAATATATTTTTTTTAAAAAGAAAGCTTAATTATTCACCCAGTGAGTGGATCCACTGGATACAGCTGCATTTTTAGATGGCAACTCAGAAATATTGTTTGGCTGAATGTCTTTTCTCAGTTACATAGTTTGCAAATGGGCATTGATGGACTCACACCCAGAATTGCAGGATGAAACCAGCTTATAGCCTTAACCCTTTGTGCCACCTAATTTATTTCTGTTCCAGTGTACCTTATTCAACTGAAGTCAGATCTGGGGACTGCTGGGAGCACATGCTCTCTAATCTACATGTAGATATACCTTTATTTGCCAAAATAGTGTCCCTCCCCACTGAATGAATGGTGGAAAAGAACTTTGAAAAGATATATATATATATATATATATATATATATATATATATATATATATATGGGAAGGGAATAAGAGGGGACTTTTGCAAGGATACAATCACTGTGGAGGTGTCTCTCAAAAGTCAGCTGATATGATGAATACTGCCATATCTTAATTTTTTTACCCTAAGCTTGTACCAGAAGCAAGGCATTAACTTGTCTAATCCCACTTCCTACCAGTTGTAGAAAACACTTCTGTGCATGCTGTATCTTCAGTCTGCCTCTACCCCAAGACATCCAGTCTGACTTGGGAATTTCAGTGGTTGGCATCATAAGAAGTGTTGCATGTCTTGTGTATCAAGTGGGACACTGAGGCACTGTGATGGGTTCAAGTTGTTTCTTGTACATGAACACATCAGGAGCTGTAACTGGAACATATATTTAAGCTAACTCACTCATTCTTTCAAACACAGTCAAGTGCATCTCCATTCATGCCTGCATTCACTCTGACTATACAAAATGGCATTAATCTCAGTAACTTATATGGATGTGCTGTCTAGCTACAGTGGCTGATTAGGTACAGTACACACAATAAACTACATCCTCCATCTTTGCTTTGTTCAACATGTAATAGGAGAACAAGATTTTTTTTTAAGAAGCTAGATATCACATCAACATACAACAGCAAATGAATTAAAAGTTCAAGTCGCTGTGTATCTTGAAATGGGTTTGGAAATTTTACATGATCTGGTCATATAAAACCTTTGACTGGGTTTTTTCCAACAAATGTTTCGCACTTTGAACTGCATGCTCAGCTAATCCATTGGACTGTGGATTCTCAGGACTGCTAGTAACGTGGACAAAGTCCCAAGACTCAGCAAATTTCTTGATCTACTGACTTGTAAACTGTGCACTATTGTCAGAAATGGACTACCATGGACAGAAAAATGTCTCTTCAATTTCTTAATGACAGTGCTGGACATTAAGGTATGACGAAAGTCAATTTCAAACCAATTCAAGTATGAGTCTGCTAACACTAAGTAATGCTGACCATTCCATTTGAAAATATCAGTATCAACTGTCGACCATGGTAATTCAGGAATCTGGTTTAGCTGGAGTGTTTTTTATTGTTGGTGCAATTTAGTACGATTGCAAATTGAACATGCTAGAGTTTCCTTCTCTATATCTTTTGACATAGAAGGCCAAAATGCTATGGATCTTGCCCTTCTTTTGGTTGAATCAGTACCTGGGTGACCATGATGCAAAATGTTGATATATTCCTGTTGTAATGCTGTAGGAATTACCACTTTAGGACCTTCATGTTGATTCCATCTTCACTCATGAGCTCATGTCTGTGAGGAAAATACTTCTGTATGTCAAGTGGTAAACTAGTTTACCGTGATGGTCATCTTTGACTGGTAAAATGTTGCATCTTCTGGAGATATGGGCTGAGGCTGTGATTTCTGAGTTCATTAGTATATGATGAGGAAACATTTCTGACTTCTATTACTTCAAAGTCTGCTTTCTACCCGTCATGCTGTTCTGTTTGTCTGGGTGCTGTTGACAAAACACCAGAAAGGTAGAGATATTTGTCTTTAGTACAGAGTGCATTGAAATTGTACTTTTGCAATTTTAACATCATGCGTTGCAAGTGTGCTGGGGCTGTATGTATTGACATTTTCAGAACTGTCACTAGAGGTTGGTGATCAGTCTCTATTTGAACAAATCTTCCATAAATATAATCATTGAACTTTGAACATGCAAACACTACTGCCAAAAGCTCTTTTTCTATTTGTGCATACTGCATTTTAGTTTGGGTTAAAGTTCTGAATGCATAGGTTACTGGTATGCCTTCTTGAAGACATGCTGCACCAAAACCATACTTTGAAGCATCACATGAAAGAGTTACAGGTTTGTGAACATCATAATATCTCAATGTGAGTTGTCTGACAATTTTCCGTTTTAGAATATCAAATGTTTTTTGTTGTTGTTCCAACCAGGACCACTTTACGTTTTTGCATGTCACTTGACACAAGGGTGCTGAAAGCTCACTCGGGTCTGGGATGAACTTTCCTAAATAGTTGACCATACCAAGAAAATGTTGTAAAGATGTGACATTTTCTGGAACTGGCATCTCAAGAATTGTTGCTTGCTTTGACGGATCTGGTTGTAAGCCAGAACTAGTAAACAAATGACCAACATAAGTAACTTCTTTCAGTTTGAATATACACATCTGAGGATTCAGTTTAAGATATACTTCATGTGCATGGTCTAGAACTTTCCTGAAGTTTCTATCATGTTCGTCTTCACCATTGCCCCCTTACAATAATGTTGTGCAACTATGATAGCATATGGATAACCAGAAAAAACTGGTTCAGTCACACGTTGAAATACTTCACTGACAGAATTTATCCCAAATGGCATTCTCAAAAATCTGTATCTTCCAAATGGTATACTGTAAGTGGTTAACAATGAAGATTTGTGATCCAGCGAAATTTGCCAAAAGGAGCTTTTTGCATCTAAGACTGAAAAAACAGTGGCATTTGGCACAAGAGCGGCTCCTACTTCTGTGAGTATTGTATGATGATGTTTAAGTGCCTTAAGTCTGTTGGATCAATACATATTCGAATATGTTATGAGCTTTTCTTATGAGCTGCGACCATGGAGGATACCCATTCAGTTGGTTCTTTTATTGGAGTATGGACACCCAAATTCACCATTTTGTCTAGTTCCACTTTTACTTTGCTCTGCATGGCTACCGGAATCTTCCTTGCTGGTCTGACAACAGGGCTTACT
The DNA here is from genome assembly GCF_019279795.1 of Protopterus annectens. Lineage (NCBI taxonomy): Eukaryota > Metazoa > Chordata > Ceratodontiformes > Protopteridae > Protopterus > Protopterus annectens. The sequence goes on from NC_056731.1 coordinate 582,301,928, forward strand.
TCATGGTTTAACTTCATGGAATATGTGACTGAAAGTTTGCCAAGCTCGTCTGTGAAAATATCAGCATATTCATGAAAAATATTCTGTGTAAAACTATCGTTGTTGTTGCACCTCTTTATTAAATGAAATCAGTCCCATTTTCAAACTGTCTTTGAGGCCTAACAGTGACTGCACATGCCATTTGATTATGTAAAACCGTTAGTCATAGCTGTTCCCAGAAGAATGGCATGTGAGAATTACTGCACCATCAGTTTTAATCTCTCCACCACCGTAAGCAACTAGTTTTGCAGTTTGCTGCATCAAGTTTCTCACCTGCTTTTACTCTAGCAAACATTTGTGCTGATGTAACATTGCACTTGGATCCAGTGTCTGCTTTAAGCTCTACAGGTTTCTCAGTAATCCTAACAGTACAAAATATTTCACTCTTTGCTGCTAACTGATAATCTACTGTATTAACTGTTTCATCAGTCACAAAGACACCATCAACATAGAAAGTTTGATTATAGCTCTCTGTCTGATCTGTTTACTTCTTTAAATGCTCTCTTTTAGTAAAAGTATGTGCTACTTTAGACTTGCAAAGCCTTTTGTAATGATTCCACTTTTTACAGTAATGACACTGCTGACCAAAAGCTAAGCACTTCTCTTGTTTAGGTTTATGACTGCCTCCACAATTTCGACAGTTAACAATAAGGTTGGGTGTTGTGGCCCCATTAGGTTTATAGTTAAGGATGCCACACCCTTTGGTTTATATTTCTTTTTCATCTTAGCTTTATGTTGTATGCTATCAACATTCGCACTGGCAGACACTGCAACATTGCATGCATGCTTTTCTCATTCGTAAGCATATTCGTGTGCTTTTCTGTAAGATCATATATTTGACAAATCTCAGTAGCTTTGCTCAACATTAAATTACTGCCTTGAAGCAAAATCTTTCTCACTGCATCATTATTAACACCACACACATGCTTGTCTTTTATCAGCTCATCTCATACATCACCAAATCTGCACATTTTTGCTTTATTTCTTAAGTCGGTAATATATGCTGCTATAGTTTGACCAGGCTTTTGATTTCTTATGAAAACATGAGCCTTTCCATCCAGTGTAATATTAATTTGAGGGTTACACATTTCTCTAAATTTATGTTTAAGCCCTCAAGGTCTTCCCACTTTTCAACCTGTATCACAGTATGGTGGTTCTGCCCCCCCCCCCCATATATGGCAGGTGTATATACAAATTAACTTTCCCTCTCAATGGCTTCCTAGCCAGCTAAATTAAGAAGAATAATGTTATCCACCAAATGTATTATTTAACTGCTTTACGAGTACATTGTCTAGTGTTTGCTGTAGAAATGTATTAGAACTACATGTGTTGCGGGAATTAGCTACCTGCAGGTCTAACTGTGCATAGTACTACTGCCGTTGCCAGACGAGGTATTTTCAATTGTGATATGCTGACTTTGTAACCTGTACAATGCTCCGGCACTGCTTGAGAATTAAACCCTAGTTTCTACTCTCCACCGCCATAGCTCTAAAGGATTTATCTGGTTACAGAGCTTTCCAACATCAAGCTGGTGTCGATTCTATATCGCTAACCACTTCCACGTGGTAGCCGACCATACTAGTACCTGCGCTAGTCTCTTTAAAGTTAATTTACTCCCATGCTTTTGAAGCTCATTTAAATAGCAGTATCTTACAACTGTCCAACTATAACCCAAGTTGCTGCTTACACGGCAGCACCTACTTATACTCCTAGGAGCGAGTATCCCATTTTGAAGTCAATATCCAAGATAAAACCATCCCAGCCACGTTGGAGCTAACAAGACTGTACCTGTTCTGCTTACCAGCTGCACTAGCGGCGAATTAGCATTCTACTCCTCTCCGGATGTTGTGCACTGCCACCCTTTTAATCCCAATAACATTAATGTTTCATCAAAATCATCATTCAAAGCCGAATCCAGTATTAGCTTACCAGCTGCATTAGTGGGAAGTTCCACATGCTGGATTGAAATATTACCATCATCACATAACCTCTAATTAGCGTCTTCTCACCAGCAGCACTGGAGTATACTCAAGTGTATCTACCCTGTTTTAATGAACTAAACTTGGTAATGTAATCACGCTCACTCTAAACGGATTATAAACACATTGAATGTATCTATACGTAAGTAGTAATCCTGTTCTTACCCAAATATAGGTGTCCAAATTGCCCCTGTTGCTCAGACATTTCCTTTTCATAACCCGACTTTACTGGGTATCACAAAGGTTAAACCAGAAGGTTGCTCACTCATATAGACTGAGCCATGCCCCCCCCACCCCAGTTTAGTCTTCATATCTGTCTATACCCTGTCCAATTGTTTTTAGGGTTTTTACTGTATAACCTGCCTGAGTTTAAGTATTTATCTGTGTGAAAATTATGGTTTTCTGTGATACTCCTGGCCCTACTTAGCTAGTTGTAGAACTTTACACCTTTAATGGCATCTGTTACAGTTACTATGTGACTATGTTACTATGTTGTTGCTATGCATATTGTAAAGAGATTTTAATGGCTAGATGTGTAGAGCATGATATCTGAAGCATGTGTGTTGTTTTTATATATACTCTGCTGCCTTACCAGTTATATGTGCATGTTCCTTAATAGCTGTTTAACCTATTAACCTCTGTTTGATTATATCTGTATTTGAATACAATTATCTCCTCTCATTATTTTCTCCAGTTTTTCTGGCTCTCTACCTAATCTGCTTTGTCTACTGGCCCTGCCCTCCTGGACAACCAAGAACAGTCACAGACTCTATTTATTCCCAGATTGACTTGTCCCCCAACAGGAAAGCCCTACCTCCTCCCTGAAGTGACAGAAAAGAAACTAAAAGTATGTTACATGGAATTAATCATACTGTATTTTGAATGTAAAGTTGCTCTACCACTTACTAGGAGCTAGTGTAGGACCCAGCCTGAGAAGCCTGCAACCAAAGCCCCCATACCTACTTCATCCCATTTCATCCTGTCCTTGTACCTTTCTGCCTCCTACAGTGATTCCTCACTCCACATAATTATTCGGCCACCAGATGGCAGTCTTTACCCTCCCATAGCCTCTCTTCCTCACACAATCACTTTCACCATGACTAGTCCTTTCACGTTCTTTTCTCTAACTGCTTGTTAATAGTCCTACCTACTTCTGACATTCACCCCACTCCCCTCAACACAGTACCTAAGCACCCCTCTAACCAGCCTAATTACCACCCTCTGCACTTACCTTCACCATACTGATAGTTTTCACACTGTCTGCCCTGCTGCCTTTCTTTCTCTGGGTCTACCTGCTCCGTTCGTCCTGTGGGCTCACTCTGCTCCCCTACCCTACCCCCAATTCCCAACCACCCCCAGTAGCCCTTAACTTATACTTCCTAAACCACACCCTCTCTCCCATCCTACCAGTCAATTGCTCCAACCACCTACTCCACTTAGCTATACCACTCCTCTTCCAACTCTCTCAATTGCCTCTACTTAAAGTGCTTTTCCATATCTTACACCATTAAAGTTCCCTCTCCTTAAAGTCTCTCCCACACTTACTATTTCTTTTATTATCTTATCTCATTCTAACCTTCGTTGTATTTGTATAGGTATCCATTACAAAATGCAGAATACAACTAAAGTTATCCTAACCAACTTAATACTCGTAGCCACACTTATACCTGCCCTCACCTCAGCCTATATCGTAACCTGTTTTGAAAAGGTGAATTGCTACCACCTTAACTACTCTCCAAAACAAACAGCCATTCACAATATTTCCCTCACACATATTCACATAAACATTAACTCCACTCCCTGCTACCTGCTAGCTAAGTTCCATCGACTCACACACATTAAGTACAATAACCTCTTAGTAAGGAAAGTGAAATATCAAACTAGCGATATATATAAAACCCATTTTCTAGGCTAAAGAACCCCACCTTAAAAGATGGTGACATCATCCCAAATCCCGGCCCAACCAGTGTCCCCACATTAAATATTCACTGCACCACACCCTCAACCCTTCCAACCCAGACCAGACTCTCCAACTCTTTACTAATAGGACATCTCAATATCCGCAGTATTAACAACAAAGTAGCCCATCTCCATGCCCTCCTTGATATTCATTCCTTTGACATCTTTTGCCTCACAGAAACTTGGTTAAAACCTGGAACTAAGGATAACGAAATAATCCCTCCAGGCTATAACATATTGAGACAAGACTGCTTAAAATGTAAGGGTGGGGGAGTAGCACTCCTATTTAAAATGGCCTACAGATCTCTTCTATAACGTATAACCCACCTCAAGACAGTAAGGCTGAAGTCCTCATCTCCAGACTTCAACTCAACCCTAGCAAATCCCTTTACATCATCTCTATCTACCTACCCCCCGGCAATAACAGCAATACAATAGAAGTTATTCTAAGCTGGGTTTCCTCAACTTACCCACAAGAAACAGTAATACTAGGTGACTTCAATACTGACTGGAAAACTGTCAATACTAAAAACCCTTCCTCACATATTAATCTTCATGGCTTTAGTCAAGCAATCGCCTCCACAACCAGAATTAACAAACCAACCAAAAAAGAGAGCACTTTAGACTGGATACTTATTAATAAACATCCAGAAACTTATAATGTAGGGACTTTACCTGATGATGTAAGTGATCATACTCTGACTTACATTATAAAGCAAAATAATATTTGTAACACCCCTACTTATAGGATCTCACGAACCAAGAAACACTTTATCCCTGTACTATTCCAAAATGAACTAAATGCCTGTGACTGGAATCCTCTAAAAATTCTCCCACTTGAAGAGGCTGTTAAATATTTTAACTCTAAATTTTTAGCAATCCTCGATGAGCACACGCCTAAACGATCTATTAGAATGAAATCCAAACCAGCCCCCTGGCTTTCAAAAGAAACCAGGCAGAAAATTCTACTTAGGAACAAATCATGGGCTAAGTGGAGAACTAACAGAACTACCCCTGAACAACAGACTTTTAGACAGTTGAGAAATATAACAAAAAAAGCTATACTTACTGAGAAAAAGAACTACTATTGTAAACTACAGCAAACGCACCAAAATAACCCACAGAAATTTTAGACTAGCATAAACAGACTCCTTCACCCTGGCCACTCTAGTACACCATCCCCTCAAGGCGCTGATCATAATGCCCCACATCAAACTGGCAACAACTTCAACACCTACTTCACAGAGACCATACAATCTTTAGCCAGTCAGCTCTCCACTGACAACATAAGTCTCCCTACCTCTATACCTGGATCTCTACCAGCTTTCCAATTTCAACCCATCTCTACCACTCTCATCTACAAAATGAAACTAAAGCATAAGCCTTGTACTCCTTCAGCAGACCATTTACCTTCTGAATATTTGCAAAAACCAGCCAGAGTAGTTGCCTTTTCTATATCCATCCTGATTAACAGAACCATTAATGAAGGAACCATCCCAGACATCTGGAAAATCTCCCACCTTATCCCCCTACATAAAGGTGGTAAATCTAACAATTACTCTAACTACAGGCTGATAACTCTACTATCACCCTTAGCAAAAGTCATGGAAAAATGCATTCACCATCAGCTATTAGACCACTTAACTAAACACAACATACTGGCTAACTGCCAGCATGGCTTTAGACCTTTTCATAGTACCACCACCACTCACCTATCTTTCACCGAGTCCATTAATAGAAACCATAATAACAACATCCTCTCTTCTGCTCTCTTCATCAATCTTTCAAAAGCTTTCGATATGGTAAACCACCCCCTGCTTATAAATACACTTAAATCTCTTTCTCTAGACACCCAAGCTATTCAGTGGTTTAAGTCCAACCTCAACAATAGTTAACAAGCAGTTCTATGGGAGAACAAACTATCTTCCCACCTGCCAGTCACCTCTGGAGTCCCTCAGGGCTCCATTTTAGGACCTTTTCTTTTTTCATTATTCATCAATGACCTTCATGTAGCAATCCCTCAAGCCACCTGTATACAATATGCCGATGATTCTACGCTCATATGTTCTGCCAACTCCACTTCAGAACTACATTCACTAACTCAGAAGGTATTCAACTCCGTAGAGGCTGGTTCTTGAAACGCTGCCTCCTTTTGAATGCCAGAAAAACTAAGCTCTTACTCTTTACACCTACCAGTAGGTCCTCCCCTATAGACTTCTCAGTCAAATCCAACAACTGCACCCTTATATCCCCCGACTCTACCACCAAACTCTTAGGAGTCACAATCAACAGTAACCTCAACTTCGATAGCTGTATAAATAACACCATACAAACAGTAAACAGAAAAATGGGCTCCTTATATAGAATCAAGCCCTTCTTAACTCCAACAGCTAGAACCACTATTACGCCTCACCTATATATATATATATACTAACCTAAAAAAACATAATCTTCTCAAACTAGCCAACTCCTACAACAACATTGCCAGATTTGCCACTGGTAAAGCATTTTGAATTCACCACTGTCGGAATCTAAAGCAGTTAGATTGGCTTGAACTACAAAACATTCAGATTTTTTCCCAACTTACCATTGCCCATAAGATCTTTTACCAACCAAAACATACTCCTATACTCTCTAACCTTATTACCCCCTATAATAATCTCAATTCCCTACGCTCTTCTAGCAAACTGCTTGCTAGGATAAGCAAGTCCAATAACTTGGCAGGTGACTCCCTTTTCTCCAACACTGCTGGAAAAAACTGGAACCTTCTACCAATCGATCTAACTCTACAACCTTCACTGTCACTCTTTAAGCAGAAGCTCAAAAGACACCTAAAAACACACTGGTTATGTCCTTACAGCAACCCTGACTAATCTTCAACCTTTCCCTACTTCTATCTTCACACTGCCTCTGGATACAAAATTTTATACTGCTTACCCCTCTGTAAGCAGAAACGGTCACTAGTAAGATTAATACAACTTCCAGTATTTATTTAATCTACCAAGGAACTTTAAATTACCTCAGATATCATGTTGTAAAATTACTTATATTATCCTATATATTCAGTCCTTCTCAGTGTAAGTACTTCTCATTAAGATTCCTTTTTTGTATTCTAATTTCCTTTCTACTTTATTTGTTATATAACTGTATATGATATTTTTGTGCTACTTTTGGAGCTTTTCTCCCCGGGCCTCTACTGAAAATGGAAATATATCCAGTTAGACTAGCCCGGTTAACAAATGTAAAATAAATAAAATAAAATAAATATAAATGCTTTTGTACATGCGTCTTTGTCAGAAAATGCAGCCTGTATGAAAATATCATATTCTTGCTCAAGCACTTGTCAAATCTCAGCAATATTATTATCAAACACTAGCGGTTCAGGTCTGCAAAATCCATCTCCCATAACAACAAAATTCATTTAAATATGAGCATAGACTGGGGTACTTGTAATTATGCTCAGCTGCACAACAGTCTCTCTAAAAAGGCTTCACTTTAATACTGCAAACACTCCAGACACTTCATACACCTTGAAAAGTTTCAGTTAATGAGGAAAAAGTAGTACATTGTGAAAAAATGCGGTTGTTTTAGCCTATTCATACATTTTAACACTTTGAAATTATTTCAAACACTTTTGTATTTATTTTGAATACTTTTATCAGTATGTCACAATTTTTGACATTTCATTTATCTTGGTAATTATTTTGAATGCTTTGCCACTTATTTGGCAACTGAAACATCACTTAAATGAGTTTAAGTACATTTGAATAACTGCTGACCTGTTTGTGAGTTGGTTCTTGTATATTTCGCCACTTCTAACCGAGTGCCTCATGGTTTGCGAGTTGGCTCACTTTGGATCCCATTCTGACACCGTGTCACATGTCTCATGTATCAAATGATACACTGAGGCACTGTGATGGGTTCAAGTTGTTTATTGTACATAACACATCAGGAGCTGTAACTGGAACATATATGTAAGCTAACTGACTGACTCATTCTCATGTGCATCTCCATTCATGCTTGCATTCACTCTGACTATACAAAATGACACTGGTCTTACAAAAAAACGGGTTATCAAACATCAACATTAACTTAGAAATTTACTCTATCACACAGTCTCCCACCCAACATGTCAAGAAAACAAGCAAATACACTTTTAACAATCTTCCTACTAATGAAAGTATATAGCTTTTAAATGGCTAGATGCGATAAATATCTCTTGGGAGGGTTTTAAACAAGTAGCTATACAGCACCTTTTAGCTCATAAAATAGTAATAGATAAAAGAAACAAAAACATGAAAGCCAGAGAAATTTGGGAACAAGCCTTTAATATCATATTAGCATAATTTGTCACACAGCAACTTAGAAATGCACTCTAATGGAACCGAAGAACACATACAAGTTCAGATATTAAATAATATCTATATATATATGGTCATGTTGTAAGATGGTTTTTATCTGTGACATTTATTAATGTAAAAATAAAAATTATTGGAAAAAAAATGACACTGGTCTTGCATGTGCTCAATAACTTACATGCACGAGCTATCTAGCTACAGTCGCTGATTAGTTACAATACATACAGTGATCTACAAGAATTAACTAAAGGAAGAGCAACTTTCTGAGCAAAGATATTTCGTAAGTTCAATAGGCCTGAAAAATATTCAACATGTACCAGGTAAATTATAAATGTGATTTGGAACTCTGTTTTGGAGTTGTCTTCATGACTGTCCTGAACTATTCTTCACGTTCCACATAGAAACAGAGCCAGATATGCCTTTTCATCTTTTCCTTTTGCCAACAAAACTGTTTATGAAGGAAACTTTGATGGAAGTATGGTTTCAGCATGTGGCAGGATTATAGGTTCATAGGTTGGTACTAGGCTATTGGCCCAAGGGCCTACGCAAGCCTAGCCAACAAGGTTCCCTGGTTTACGCCACCCAAGAAAGTTATTTTCCTGTGCCACTGTCGAGCAGAGACACAGAAGTGATCTCTGGGGTGTATTTCCTTTTTCCCATCCACTCATCAAGATTTTTCTTGAAGAGTGCTAATGAAGAACTTTGCTTGCCATAGATGGATAGCTTGTTCCAGAGTATGGGAAGTCTCTGGGATAGGACTCTAAACATCCAGCATGTCCTGTTTATTGTGGTGACAAGGTTTAGGTCCCTAGAGCGTGTAGCTCGGAGGGATTGGGATTTCTTTAGGTGTAGCATGTCCAACAGCTCTGGGTTTGACATAGCTTTATATGTTAGGCAGAGATCACTTCTGAGTAGACGATATGCTACGGAGTAAAGCTGGAGTTTTTTGAGGCGGTCAGTATAGGGCATTTTTTTTTAGTCCAGTAATCCTCTTTGTGTGGTACTTCTGTGGCCTTTCCAGCTACAGCAGATGTCTTGTGAGGTACATTCCAAAAGGGGCGTTGTACTCTATAGTGGGTCTAATGAGTGTCGAGTAGAGGGGAACGATGACCTCTTTTTTCCTGGATGAGAACCCTTTCATGATGAGGTGTGCCACATAGAAGGACTTCCTGACTACTGTGGTGATGTGACTATCAAAGGAGAGACTACTGTCCACCTGGGTCCCAAGGTCTCTTATCACGCATTCGGTGTTAAGTAGATTGCTGTCTATGTGGTAGTTCATGGGTGCAGAGTTTTTACCAAAGGGGATGACACTGCACTTTTTGGCATTGAGCTTGAGGCCATGGCTCTGACACCAGGCATCTGTCTCAGAGAGGCCCTTCTGTAGGATGTTCACATCATCTGGGGACTTGATTATGGCTCCTAGTTTGCAGCGTCTGCGAATTTCATTAACCAGAGGCCTTCTGTGTTAGCCTGTGCTTCAGAGAAGTAGATACCAAACAGGAGCGGTCCCAGGACGGAACCCTGTGGTACTCCATTTGTCACTGGTTTGAGGTCAGATTTGGAGTCTGCAACTTTTACAGTGTGGGTTCTGTCAGTGAGCCAGTTGGCAACCCATCTTGTGACATAGGGATTTATGCCTAGTTTATTGAGTTTAGCTATAATTCCAGAATGGGGGATGGTGTTGAAAGCCTTGGCGAGGTCAAGATAGGCTGTGTAAACCACCTTACCCTCATCTACGGCTTTGGTGACTGCCTCAGAGAAGTCGATCAGGTTCAGGAGGCATGATCTGCCTTTCACAAACCCGAACTGGGTGGGATCCAGAGTTTGGAGGTTACCAATGTCTTTGTTTGAGTTCCATGATGATATGTTCCATGGCTTTGCAGACCAGGCTCGTCAGGCTAATAGGTCTATAGTTCCCGGGATCAGTGGTGGCTCCCCCTTTGTGGAGTGGGATAACTGTTGCTGTGCGCCATTCAGTGGGCACAAAGCCTGATGCGAGGCTATTATTGAACATGGTGCTTAAGTGGGGAGCCAGTTCATTCTGAAGTTCATGTAAAACGCAGCCTGGGATGTTGTCCGGTCCCATGGATGCTGTGTTTTTGGCTTTAGAGAGTGCGGCTTTCACCTGCGTAGTTGTGATTACAGGGACTCTGCATTCTTCCTGTATAGATATGGGCCTTTATGGTGTGAGGAGGGGGTAAAGTTAGTACTGAACCTATCTGCCAGGATGTTGGCAATATCAGTTGGTTCTGTAATTTTCTTGCCTTTGTGCTGTAACTCAGAGCAGATCTGGGTATTGCCATTGAGATTCTTGACATAGCTATAGAATGCTTTGTGGTTGTCCTTGGAATTAGTGGCGATTTTATTTTCGTAGCTAGCTATGGAGGATAAGGGATTTCAGCTTCTTACTGAGGCTGACCAGGGAGCTCCTCCACTCATGGGATTATACTCTCTTTTGCAACAATTTCTTCCTTCTGTTGTACAGTTTGTTTATGGCAGAGGACCACCAGATTGGCTTCCTTTTTTTGAAGGATAGCGTCTTGGTTCTGTTTGGGATAGCATGATCCATGCACTCATGTAAGTGCTTATAGAGTGCATTTGTGTAGGATTCAGCAGTTGTAACTGTATTGTCCATCTGCATCAGTGTCATGAAGTTCACTACTTCTGTCTTAAGAAGCATGAAGTTGGCTTTGGAGAATTTTTTTACTGTGGTTTCTTTAATAGGGGGTGGGGGTGGGATGTGGATATCAAGGGTGATTAGCTTATGGTCGGATCTGACCAATGAGGAGTTGACTTCAGGTGTGGAACACCGGTCACTCATGTAGGTAATGACTAGGTCTAGGATATTGTTGCCCCTGGTGGGGGTGTGGATAAGTTGATCTAGGGCATTGTAGTTTATGAATTCCAGAAAGTGTTGCACTAAGGAGTTGGTACATGAGTAGTTTTCCCAGTTAATGGTGGGGTAGTTGAAGTCGCCCATTATTAAGGTGTTTGGTTGAACCCTAATATTTTCCAGTACATCAAGAAAAGAGGAGTGGGAATCCTGGGGCATGGTGGGGGATCTGTCGCAAGCTACAATTTGGATTGCAGTTTTGCCAAGAGTTAGTTGCACTTGGATAACCTCGGATGCATTATGCTGAGCAACTAGCCTGGAGGTGTGGATATCCTTAATGAATATGGACACACCCCCACCTTTGGTGTTTCGGTCCAGGTTACATGGCCGAAAAGTGTGGTATGAGTTATAGCCTGGTAGTGCAGTGGTGCTCTCTGGAGCCTTGAACCAGGTCTCAGTCACTCATTCTAAGGAGTGAAATACTCTGACTAGTTTTGGATGTGTTGTGGTGCTTTGAACAGACATCACACCTAGGTGCAATAAATCAAAATGTAATTTTAGCCAGTGCATTGTGTACCTCTGTCGTTTACAAGCTGAAAAGTTCCCTGTCTTGGACACCTCTTTTCGTTAATGTTTTTTCTCCGTGCAGACACTTGCCATTTTCAGTCAGAAAAGCCCAAGACTTCTCATGGAAAACATTGTGTTCCATGCATGAACCCTGTGATCTCTCTCATCTAGCATTCTCGTCTTCTATACTTCATTTACTTTGAGACATACCCGAGGTCTCCAGAAACAGCTTTTTTTTTTTATACCAGGCACGCTTTAAGTTATAGGAAATTTCACATTTGCTTTATCTTGAAAGTCTTAAGGTAGGATGGTAGTTACTCTGACAGTAATACTTGCACATTTTTAAATTAGCATCAAAACATTGTAAACTTTCAGATGCTTGAGATAAGTCTTAGCCTCTATTTTTTTATTTCTTTTGGTCCTCTCTAGTCTGCCATCAAGTTTCTCCTTCACTTTTCTGACTAATTTGTGCTTTCCTCCCCCTCGAAATAAATAAATACATAAATAAAATAAAAAAAAAAATAAAAACATTAAACTGTTCTCTTGTTTTCTTCACTGATATTTGAATATGTTGAAATTATGAATGTGCTGTACATATTAACTGTTGTGCTTTAATAGAATTGACAGAAAAGCATAACAAAAGTCTAATATGGACTTTTTTATTAAGTGTAACAGCCCTAGTTAAAGAGCCTGTCTCTAATTTTTTAATACTTGGTTATCCATAATGCTTATTTTGTATGCTTTTTGTTTTCATTACTGATTCGGTATTTGCCCTCCTGCTCCCAAATGAATGTGTCGATAAATGTTATTGGATGATTTTGTGGTTAGTCACCTATTCAGAACCCACATTAATTTTGTTACTAATCCAGTTTTAGTGATGCTTTGTATATATTGTACTACAAGCTCTGGCTGTAACAGATTAACAAATAGCCCACCTTTATCACTTCACCAAAGTACATCCTTCCAAGAATAAAAGGGCTAATTTATAAAGTCTTGTCAGCTCTTTGTAGTTAGGAAAAGTGCTCCTCTGCCTTCTAATTGCTGTTGAAGGGCACAGATAATAAATGGTAAACAGTTCTGTTTCTTTTTCTTTTTTCCTGTTATAGCTCTGAGACACAGGTCAGAAAAGCATGTCATTGGCTGCTGTGTTATTTTTTAATTTGCCACATTTCAAGCCAATAGTAATTTAATTGCAAAAGTGGCATCTGAAACTGTCTTATTAAGACAAAGGACAATTTGTATTCTCTGTGGTAATTTCTTTGGACCTTATCATTTCAATCTGATATTGCTGATGTTGCCTCACAGGAAAGTTTACTGCCTGCAAGTGAGAGTTGACTGCTTTATTTCTGCAATTCCTTAAATTGTTTCAGGATGCATTTTGTCTAGAGGGTATGGTTGCAGAAGCTCAAGGTCATTAGAATTATGACGAAAACTTAGCGACTGATTAGATAACAACAGTTATTAAATATCTAATTTATGCTTCTCAAGAGTCTCAGAAATAGCAACAGAGCATGAAGCTGCATAAAATATTACAAAAAAAAAGAGAGAGAGAGACTGAAGAGGGTGCCATGTCTTTTGCAGTTTATCATTATTTGCCTTAGCTTGTTAGGTACACCTCAGTGATCACACAACCTTTCCATTTTTCTTCTGCATATCTGCCAGTTCCATAATGTATGCCTAGCCACAACTTCAGTCACTTAATTTTGCAAAGGCCATCCCATCCTACTTTCTCTGCTGTCAGTCTTTAATGTTTTTAGACCCTTAGTTGCATTGCATTTGACTTAGAAAATGCCTAGTGCTGTATATTTACTGTAGCAATATTCTGGTTATCTTGATAAAGGAATGCTGCACAGTAGGTAGTAGACATCACTGCTGTATTTATTCTTAGCAAGCTGTAGAACTGCAGCGGACATTGTGATGTACAAGTACTTGGAATATAAAGCTGATCAGACTGATTCAGTATTGCATTTAACTACAATAAAAGTAAAGTAGGATTCCATGTATTTATGTTAAAGTTTAATACATACTCCTTTGGGAAGTATTTAAATATGTAAATTTGGATGAGTGATTCTGATGAGAGAAAGCTAATCACTAAGTAAATTGTTTATCTGAATATCAGTTGTATGAGTTTGAGAGACCCATAGTTTGCAGAAAGTTGCAAGTAAGGAGTAATCTATCCAAGGTGAGCTGGCAAATTAAAACAAAATATAAGCGTTTGCCACTGGCTTCTTTGTGTATTGTAAGTGCTGGTTGCTTTAATACCAGCTAGAGACAGAAACTGAAAATAATATACATTTGGTCATACATTTTGTTCTGTGTGGTGTAGCAGTGTCATTCTAGGATGTCCTTCTGTATCTCTGTTGCAGTATTATTCACTGTAAGGATTTCCTGCCAAGGATAGCCCAACACCTGACCAGTATACCAAAGCCTTTAGATCTTGTATGCACTGTATGTCATTCATATACTCCCCATTCAGGATTTAGTGTATAAAGGTGACATACGGACGCAGTTACACAAAACTTCTTTAACGCCAGTCTGAATGTCATCATTGCTCGTCAGTCGGTACACTCCTTGCTGTGCTGAATACCTAGCCCTCAGATAAGTACCGCACTGGAGTCTTTTTTCTTTTTCTTTTGGTGGTTTTCTTTCTTTTTTTTTTTTTTAAGAAGGATCTTTATTAAATTATCACTTATGGCAGTGGCAATCATACATTTATATAAATGAAAACAATTAATATTTACATAATCCCAGCTGCAAGTATTTTATATCACAGACCATACTGATATAATTTTAGTTGCAATCATTATGTATTACTTGTAATTTACCCAGTCATTGTCAGTCAAACATTACATAGCTCATTCAGATTTAGTCTTCTTTTAAACCTCTTTCCTCCCCTGTATGTATTGTTCCCACACTTCCCATTTTTCCTATGTAATTTGCTCCTACCTTTTTCTAAAGATCCTGATTCCATTTATTTTATCTCTGTTACTATATTTACTACTTCTAGTACAGTTGGTTTAGACTTTGATTACCATTTTCTAGTAATTGCTTTTTTGGCAGCCACCTTACTTAGACTTAGCCAGGGCTTACTTTGTCTAGGCAATTCCGATTCTGTATCACAGCTCAGGAAAATAATTTCCCTAGCTACACCAATTTGCTCACCCAGTATCCCTAACAGAGTAGTCTGCAGGGAATCTTTAAAGTCTGCCAACTCATTATACGCCTACCAATTACCTCCAACATTAGCTGTCTACCTGAAGAAATATTCTTTGGAGTCTACTTGGAATATAAAAATATCTATGTAAACATTTCCAAGCAAAAATCTTAAACTTCTGGATTTTGTTGCATATTTGGGAGACAAACCTATATCCCCCTCATTGTGTCTTTGTGAACTGCGTTTCCAGTCTCTTCCCAATCCTTTCTAACCTCCTCCGACTGATTCTTATAGTTGTCATGCAATATTTTGTATGCTGTACTAATTATTCCTTTTTTAAAAGAAGCTTCTTTTCTAGATTCTACTAAAAACTTTTATAGTGCTGGTCTTTAATTTAGGAACCCCCTATTTCTTACTCTTTGCCTAGACACTGATATCAATCCTTGATACGGAAGGCACTGATATCAGTCCTTGATATGGAAGGCAGTCTTTAACCTGCAGTCCAATTAAATTCTTAGCATCTTCCCATTCTGTTACCTTTCCCCTCTATAGTTATTTGCTCCCATTACCTCAGTTCCATTGCCAGTTTTCTCCAATAAAGTCCATCCCCTCTTGCTTATTGTCTGTATCCCTAGTTGCAGTCATCCTTATCAACAGAATCTCCTTTTCTCTATTCCCATGTTAGCTTAATTCTTAGAATATTTTCTACTTTATAAATATAATATTCCTTATGGTTATTGTTATGCTCCTTAAAGGTGTGCATCCAAAATTTCAGTCTCTCCTCATGTCTTGAGCTCCCCCCATTTCATCATCATCCCTTTCCACTTTGATTTATAGGTTTCTGCATGTGCTATGTTAACTGTGTAGCTTTGAAACATCCCTTCAAGTTGGCAATTCCAGTCTGCCTTGTTCTTTTGGAAGAATCAGCTCATCCCAGTTGACTCTTGCCATCTTCCCCTCCCAGATAAAATCCTTTAGCTCTTTATTACTTGCTATTTACAACTTTTCCTCTGTTTGATAAAAATATACTTGGCCTGTGTATAAGACTGCTTCCATTTTCTCAGTTTTTGTATTATCTTTTGTTTAGTCTCTTCCCACATATCCTTAACTGCCACATAAGAAACATTTTTAATCCCCCACAAATACAGATTTTGCTGAAAGAAGTCATGTGTGGATACATAATTTACCATTGTTGCTTTTGTTTTAGCTTCATTAATTTTGTTTCCCTAAGAAAGTTTTGAAACTGTCTCAAAATATTCCACAACACTGTAATGTCTCTTTCTGGTTTCGTCAGGT
Organism: Protopterus annectens; assembly: GCF_019279795.1. Classification (NCBI taxonomy): domain Eukaryota; kingdom Metazoa; phylum Chordata; order Ceratodontiformes; family Protopteridae; genus Protopterus; species Protopterus annectens. The sequence goes on from NC_056731.1 coordinate 582,318,116, forward strand.
ATAAAATATAATATCATCTGCAGATAGAACCAGCTTTTCTTGACTACCATACCAATTATAACTTTGAATTTCTGAGTCCCTTATTTTCTTTGCCAGTGGTTCTGAATATAATGCAAATAAAGGGGGAATAGGACATCTCTGCCTGGTTCCTCTGCTCAAGAAGAAATTATCAGAGAGGACCCCACCCACTTTAATGTTCACCTCTGATCCCTCATATATCCTCCTAATCAACCTTATAATTTTTTCAGGAAATACAAATACTTCCATCGCCCTGCTCATAAAGTCCCATCTTACTCTATCAACTGCTTCCTTTGCATCACAACCCACCAATAACAGTGATATCTTCTTACATTCTGCTTCCCTGTGGATCATCAGTGTTCTGTTAATGTTGTCAAATGTTTTCCTGCCCTACACAAAACCACATTGATTTATATCTATCAATTTTGGCATAACGTTTGTCATTCTTTTAGCCATTATAAACATGAACACTTTATAATCATGGTTTAGTATTGAAATGGGCCTGTATGAAGCTGGGTCTGATGGATCTTTACCTCTTTAGGTATTACACCACTACCACTGCTTTCTTCCAGGATATTGCTACTTCTTCTCCTTTTAAAATACTGTTAAACAAAACGTTTCAGATTTTATTAGTTTTTCCTCCTAGCTTCCAAACTTCTACAGGGATACCATCGATTCCTGGGGACTTTTCTGTAGATTGGTTATACATCACAATTTTTATCTCATCTCCTCCTATCCTAACTGTTAGTAAGTGAGCCTCATCTACCTCTAACCTTGGCATATTTAATTCTTCCATAAACATTTTCATTTCTTGATTTTTATATTGCTCTGCTTTATACAGACTTTCAAAGAATTTCCAAAATATTTCTAATACCTCTACAGGCTCTTTTGTTACCTTCTTTGTTATGGGCTGTTGCCTGAGTCGTTGTGCTAAAAATTTTTGTCCTATACTGTCATTATCAAAAAATAGTTGCTTAACAGCAATTTTTCTAAACTCTTGCATATTATCGAGATAATCCCTTATTTTCTGCTTAGCATTCTGCAGTTGGTCCACTCCTTATTCTTTGAGGTTCCCTCTATTCTGAAATACTTTAACATTTGTCAGTCCCTGTAAATAACTCTTGTTACTTCATAACCATAGCTCCCTATTTTATTGCTACCCCATTTTTAAACTCCACCTTAATTTTATCCTACTCCTTAGCTTTTCAGAAGAAATTTCTAACTTCTCTATTAGCTCCTCAGTAATCTCCACTACCCATTCCGTTAATTCTTCTATATCCAAAAGATAGGTGGGAAAGCACCACTGTCTTCATTTTTATTTCATTACCCTGTATTTTAATTTTAGTCATCTGTGCATGATATGAAATAGTTACTGGGTGAATGTCAAGACCTTCAATTAAATGCACATGTTCCTGTGAAATGTAAATTCTGTCTAGCCTAGCCCAGTTTTTATATCTTGGGGAATAATATGTAAATTCACTCTGAATTCTTATTACTGAATTCACATTTTCATGCCAAATATTTTTATAAATTTCTTCAAAAATCTACCCTCCGTTGTTGTACTTTCCCTTCTAGGCCCCCCCACACACACACACACACACATCTTCACTGTTGCAAATCACATTCCATTCCCCACCTATAAGTAATATCCCTTGCCGAAAACTGATTATTTCTCCCAGAATTTTCTTAAGCTCCACTATATTAGTTTTAGGTGGAATATAAATAGATGCCAGTGTAATGCTCCTCCCTTGCCAGTAGCCCCTTAGCACTACAAATCTGCCATTATTATCCTTTTTAAACTCTTCTGTCACTATTGGAGCTCCTCTTGCAATTAATATAAGTATTCCGTGTTTCCTTTATCTGAGGAATTTCACTGAATTAATATCCTGAAAATCTTTCTTTATCAAATTCACATGTTCAGCTCTCTCTACGTATGTCTCCTGTAATATAGCTATTTGCACTCTAAATTTTTTAATATAGTTCACTACTTTTTCTATTTTGTATTCATCTGTGAGACCATTGATATTTAAAGACATTGCAGAAAGCATCATTGCATTAAAAACTTATTATTCCCATCTTTTATGTTTAAAACCTGTTTTGTTAAATGTCTAGTTTGATGGTTTAACTTTTATACAGCTGTTTCTTGTCATATCCATTTGAGCCTATGTCACATCTTACAAAACTTTTTGCTTTATTGTAACCCTCAAGCCTATGTCACATCTTACAAAACTTTTTGTTTTATTGGAAGCCCTCAAACAAAACAAAAAAAAAAACAAAAAACAAACCCTGAATACCCTTCCCCAAAATCTATTAAATTAATACTAACACACAAAACAATGTACGTCTTCAAATACTGAAGCTTTACCCTCCTAATAGGAACAAAAGTCCCAAACTGACAGCCACACTCTCAGACTTGAGTTAGCATACAAGAAAGGGTAAACAAGCTAAGATGCATGGTTCAGCCTGTGCTTCTACTAAGTGCTAATTACTTTTGTCTTTTCTTTATAGCTCTCCCAGCTGGGAAAACCCCTGAATGCTTTCAGAGAACATTATGTCCTAGCCAATTTCTGTTCTCGTTTTTTTTTTCTTCAACCAGTCATTCTCCACCAGCCTGTAGCCAGTTTCTCTTTATCAGATTGTCTCTATGGAGACCTGATAACCAGGCAGCCAGTTTCTCTTTATCAGATTGTTTCCCTGGAAACAGGAAGACCAGCTGCAGAATTGCTACTGAGCATACACGTATTTGCTAGAAAAAGTCTCAATATTTAATATTCTTTATTCACTTACTTGTAAAACTTATTACTAAATCAATCTAAGGTCCTTAATCCAGCCATTTCCTCAAGCAAGAATGAGAAAAAGCACATTAATTTTTCATTTGTCTTGCTCTTTTAACCAGGATTTGGTTCATTGCGTTGCCTGTATTTCTTAAACCTGAACAAGAAGAAAGACAGAAGGGGAAAAGAAAAGAAAAAAAAACAGCAACACCTGTTTACAGTCCCCATTACACTTAAAAAAAAATAACTGACAAAACTTACCTTATAGCATGCAAAGAAAACCATACACCACAAAAATAGTGCTAGTAAGAAAAAAAAATTACTTACAGTTAACTTTCTCCCTCCTCTTCCCCTCCCCAAATCATTATTTGAACATTAATGAGATAAAGTAGGGCATATACTTTAGAGTCCTCCGCAAGTCCAACAGATTCTGAAACAAATCCAATACTTCCAGATTTTCTTGTTCAGTCATATGTCACAAATGTAATTATTGCATTGTAATCCCACATTAAGTTACAGGTTTTATTAGTCTTCATCTCTGTCTCCCATTTCCTATCTCTGCTTTATTTCCAATGTACTCTCTATTCTTCTAGTTAAATCTTGTGATCCCTTTCTTCACTCCCAAGTTTTTCTGATGAAACATTGAAAAAAGTTTCACAGTTACAGTCTCTCCCTGGTTTTTATTACCAGAAGAACAAGAAGCAGAATCTCTTTCTGTTTCTCAGCTTTTTGTTGGACAAACTTTTTGCATTTCCTCCCTAGCATGTACTTCATCAAAAAATGATTTTGTCCCTCCAGGTAGGATTACTTTGAAGACAGCTGTGTACAGCAGTTTGAATCTCACACCTGTATCTTGGTATTCCCTGAACTGTGGAATAAATTTGTTTCTTTTCTTCCTGGTGTACAATGAGTAATCATTTTCTACAAACTCTCTGCTTGTCTCCCACTTTTAGTACTTTGTCCTTCTGCCACAGTTTTGCCAAAACCAACTCCTTCTGCTAGTAGGATTGCATATTTGCTATTAAAGGTGTGGGATGCTCTTTCATAGCCAGGTTTGGAGCATACACATGATGTGCCCTTTCAAATAACATCTCCTGCTGTGGAATACCAGTCCACTTGCTTATTTGTGTTTTCATAAAATTAATGCAGTCTGTTCCTTCCAGCTTCTTTGGTATAGCTGAAAATCTCAGGTTTTCCATTCGTGCTCTGTCCTCTAATTTTATTATTTTTTTAAACATGTCTTCCTGAGCAGTCAGATGTTCAGCCAGCCTTTTCTTCAGTTCAACCTCTGATGTTTTCAGCTTTATCACCTCATCTGAATATTTCTTTAAAGCTTCTTCCATTTTTCCAGGCTTTTGTTGTTTGTGTTGATATACTTCATCAGTGTTTTATTTTAACCAGGTCTGTGTGCAGTTGTCTTATATCGTTCTGCAGGTTACTGGAATTCATGTCATGAGGTCACATTGCTTTTTGCTGAACACCTGCAGAACTTTTCCCAGTCAGTGTTTCTTCCTCACTTTTTGTAGCTGATTTTTTTCCAACTCCTCTGAATTTCTTATTTCCTGGCATCCAGGCAGTACACTTACTAGCCAGTTACTGAAATTCACCCATAAACACAAGTCTACTAGCCGTGTCTGCTAGGTTTCTATTTTCATACTGGGAGAGCTATGATTAAGCCATTAGTCAATGTGCAGCCATCTTGGAAGTCCCCAAAAGACCTGTCACTAGCAGTGTACTCAAGGGTTAGTTGTTAGGCTACTCCTCTTTGGCATTTACTTCTCGCAGGTTAAAGCTAATGTTAAAGGTTTGTGGCTGATCAAGTTTGCAGATGACTGCAAATTTGATGCTATCATAAACACCCCAAAGGCCACCAAACTCTTCTAAGATTCTAAACAAATGGATGGTGCCAAAACATGGACTAAAATGTCAAGAAATGTCTAATCATATCCCTCAGCAAGCATGTCTCCCTTTGTAACTATTACATTTATAACTTTCTCCTAGAAATTGATTCTGAAGTGGGAGATCTGATAATATATGTTGACCTCTAACTGTACTTTGGTCACTGCATATCCACCATTTTATCTACCTCCCCCGAAGTCTCCCAAGAACAAGTCCTCAAGATGCTACATATCTAAGTCCAAGAACACTACTTCTTTGGAGCCGGACATCATCCCAGGCAACCTATTGGTCAACTGGAAATTTGATTTGTCAGGCACTATACAGAAGAGGCTATTCAATATCAGTCTCATAACAGGCTTCATGCCAGATAAAAGAAGGAAAACAATTGTCATTCCCTTGCACAAAGCTGGTGCTTCAATGGACCCTGGTTAATTGTACTCCTGTATGCCTGACTAGCCTCATTTATAAGTTGTGGACTCTGGGAATCTGCCATTCAGTCTCACTTTGTGTTCCCAGGGCATTCACACATATTATATCTGTGGTTGCAGTTAACCATAGTTACAAAGAGTAAAAGTGTTTCCTTACCTGAATAACTGGCTACTTGCTGCTTCAGTTTGGAATATTATTATCATTATTATTATTATTATTATTATTATTATTGATATTTGTTGACCAGGAAAGTCCACTGGGTCAGGAACCCATTTTCAGTGGAGGCTCAGGGAGAAACGCTCGACGGTTAGAAAATATTAGACAGTTTTTACTATACAAGAAACCAGTACAGAATAGTACAAAGACTGAGATATACAAATGGGTACTAACATATAAACATTCTATTATGGAAACTTAATGACATGCTTTCAATCCACATGAGAGTAATCATGACCTTTAGTATAGAATAGTTTGATAGGTGCTTGAAATTTTCATCTCAGTCTGTTTCAGTCCTGAAGGAGCACTATCCAGTAATAAGTTTTCTAGGCTGTGTACTGATCATTGCTGTCTGTAGGACCTGTCTTGCCATGGAAAGGATCAATTCCTTGCAAAACTTGGTCCTACAAAATGTTCAGTCTGAGAAAACAACATTATTATGTCTGAGAGTCTAGTGGCCATCACCATATATAGGTTTTTCATGAGAGATCTTAATCATGTTTCAAAAGTTCAAATGTCTTAGATGTTATGACACAAGGCATCAAGATTTCCAAAGCCTGTGGATCACATCTGTGGTGGTAGCGTTACACTGCAAATCTAGCTCTAGGCTTCCAAGTGCTTTGACCTATAGTAGTCATTACGGGGGCCTCTGCCTTTGAGTGGGGGAAGATTGTCAAGAGCAGACTGTCCGTAGTGTATGTTCCCAGTAGAGCCCCGCTTTTTTGAACCATTGTTGTGAGGAGGAGGACAATCCTTTTCAAACTGCATGCCTTTGAATGCTCCATACCCCATGGTTCTATATATATATATATATATATATATATATATATATATATATATATATATATATACATATATCCACTCAGGCAATATAGTGGGATTTAGTGTAGGTAGATGACCATAGAGAAATTCAGTCCTAGATGCTTCCTTGGTAAACACTGAGTGTAATAGGAATGGGCTATATCAACAAATCACTTTCTAATGTTCCTGTGGAAGCCACTTCTCAAGGGGTCAGACTCAGGTGCCAATTACTGATGCTTCACAAGTGGTCCACTAGTCTGTAAGTGGAGCAGAAGCTTATCATTTGCAGAGGGAAGCTTTGTTGTGACTAGTTTGCATTCCAGACCATGATCAAGTGTAGCAAACTCGTTTCCCTTATACCTCTTCTGAGGAATGTCCGAGTGATGTTGCCATCCAGAAATAGTCCTCAATGGCTGCTTGAACATATTGCTTCTTCCACATGTGTATTTAGCAGTAAATCTGAGTTGCTACGTAGACTGAAAGAACAATATTAAATGAACTGGAGAGATTACTCCAGAGTATGCTCACCCGCTGCTTTCTCTGACCATGTAGGTAAAATTACTGTATCTACAGATCATAAACTAAGCTGGATCTTTAGCTTAGTATTTAATCTGTCAGTACAGTAAAAAAAAAAAACTATGTTGCTCCCAAGCACCTCCTGCTAGGTCAGGTGATGGCACCTGAGATATAAGTAATGTTTACTAAATCAGTCCTACCTCCAGTCTCCATTTTCTGCAAATATGTTACTGCAGTGTTGTGATCATTAAAGAAAAGCATATTTTAAGTCTGCCGATGGTGTTCTGTGGAAGAAAGCATTTTTGCTTGCTCTTCTAGATCCAGTTAAAGGCTATACTCTCTACAGACAAACTGCCATGCAGCAACAGGAGAGGTGTGAAACAAGTTTCTCAGCAGTATACGTAGTCTCCCTCAAATGTTTGTTCTGCATTACAAAATATGTAATATATTATATAATATGTTAAAAATTGAACAGGACATGTTAGTTGATAAGGATTGTGTAATCAAAGACAACCCAGGATGACTGTTCACCAAGACAGGAAAACTTTTTCCATCCTGAAGTTAGGAACAGCAGTGGATATTGATCCAATTAAGAATGAAGAGGGTGTTGTGTGTGTATGCATGTGTCATGTTTGTCTGAATGTATTTAGGTAAAGATTTGAAACTAGATACAGACCAAAATGTGTGGGACAGTGTAGGAAGATGAACCACTTCATCTTGTTAAGGATTTCACCTTCAAGGAGAGTTCCCTGTGCCCCTTTCAGATGTTTTCTGCAAGGGACAACAGATGTACAAAGTGCATGTAAGGTGCTGTTTTGGATTTGAGTGAAACTAAACATTGACTTTCTCCATTCCTGCATGGTGGCCAGGATGCTGAAGAGATAGGAGCAGAGTTCTTCAGCTCTCCACTTCTTGTCATATTTCTGACAGGAAATTTTATTTCCAAGTTATCATTTATTATTTTATTTACTAAAAGTTAATACCTTAAAAGATTTCCTTTGATAACATATAAAAATTATATACTTTTTCTTGTCAAAAAACTACTTGGAAGGATATACTACTCTCAAGCAAGATGAGCTATAGTAAAGCTAACTCGCATGATACTGCATCGAAGAAGGAACTTCAGAAGGTTCTAACACATGTACAGGAACTGTCTCTGAAAATGGATGAAGTGGATAGTAAAATAGAAGACTTTATGAAAAGGTGTACCAAACAAATGGAAATGCTTCAAGAGACACTCAACAAAAACAAAAGATTATGGGAATGGAATAATCTTTAAATGACATGGAAAAAAGACTGTCAGAAGATGAAAAGAACATTGAGTTCTTATTAAAATAGAACACTTTCCTGCTGACCAAGTTAGATGATTTGGAGAACAGGTCACGCAGAAATAACATCAGGATTTTGGACTTCCAGAAAAAATAGAGGGGAATGACATGGCCAACTTCTTAACCACCTGGCTCCCAAATATACTTGAATTGAGAGAAGCCATGTCATATGGAATTGAAAGAGCCCACAGGTCACTCACAGGGTCTTTATCAGATAAAAATGCTACTCAAGAGGTCAGTTATAGTAAGATTTTTTTCAACACTTGACAAAAGAATTAATTTTAACAACATCGTGGTCAAAGTCTCCTGTCAAAGTGGATGGGAAAATAATCAGATTTGATAATGACTACTATACTAAAGTAATTTCCAAAAGAAAATAATTCTTACCCATCATTAAGGAACTAAAAGAAAAAACAGATTAAAGTACAATTGCTTTTTCCAGCTAGATTAAAAATATTTATATCTGATGAAACAAGAATTTCTGAGGTCATAGACTCTGTTTTCTTTTTTAAAAATCTAAAAAAGTTATTGAACAATCTGAAGAACTGGATTGGCGCAGCAGTTCCTTGAAAAGATTGGCTAAGAGAAATCGCTGGAAAACACAGAAGAAGAAGAAGATGCTAAAAAGAAGTGACAATTTAATTAATTATTGATATTCAGTCATGGTCTGTTTCCTAATTTTATTAAATTGATATTTACAAATCTTTTTCAACATCCTCATAATTCTATACAAATAATATTTTGAGATCCAGATCAAAATCCAGATTACAGCAATCACAAGGTAACTCTTTAATATTCATTCCTATATGACAATATATATATATATATATATATATATATATATATATATATATATATATATGTATAATCCAAATAACCGAACTAAAACTAAACTGAAGAAACTTACTAATGAAAAATAAAAAACTTCTGTGGATAG
>NC_056731.1:582659533-582709533 GCF_019279795.1 Protopterus annectens
TGTGTACATTCGCAAAATTTGTCTGAAAATGTTAAAGCTGAAATTTTCAATTCTCTCATTGATAGGTAGACTTTATTTGAACCATTTGTTGCTGAGCCTGAAAAATGTGATGAGAGAAGGATACCGATTCAAGTTTAAAGGTTTCATCCCTAACTAAGGATCCCATTAGAAAAAGCAAACTAAGCAAAGGTCTGACAAGTAGATGCTCTAAAAAACAATGGCAAGGGTGGTATAAAAAGAAGGAGGAGCCTCCTAGAAACAATAGCAATCCAATAGGTCTAAATGACTACAGACTGTAACCCCCCCTCCACCATTTTCATCCTGGCAATCTTTAAGTTCTACAAAATCTGGCTCTCCATTTCTCTCTTTGGCAATAAACAATCTCAGATAAATGGGTTCTGGCAGTGATCCATCAGGGGTACAGATGGCAGTGGGAGACCTCTTAACTCCTTTTTCAGGGGATTCCTCCTCATCCATCAGATTGAACATCTTCATTCTCCCCCTGTCATTTAGCATTTTCTGGGTCAAGGGGTAATAAAATGTGTTCCTCTTTCCCTAACAGGGAAAGGTTTCTATTAAAGAATGTTTCTGGTATCAAAAGAAAGAAACTTATAGAAACCAGTCCTACATCCTTCGTTTATCAACCAGTTTGTGGAAGTTCCTGAGTTCAAAATGCTAGCCCACCACAGTCTTTTACAGCTTATTTCTCATTTCAGTTTTATGATAACAGTTTATTTAAAACATGCTTTTTGCCACGTTTCTATAGTCATAGATTTCAAGCATTTTTAAGGTTTTCTGTGTCTAGATTACACTTTCCATTTTCTGTATTACCCTATCAGTTATCCACTGCTCCATGGGTCTCATAAAGTGTCTAGCTCTGTTGATAGCCTACTGCAGACTATAAGGTGTTCACATTTTTCATTATTAAGAAGATTTGCTTAACTTTGCTGAATATTTTTCAAAGTGTCAGGAATATCTTACTCAGGTAAGAGACCTTTGCAGACTGGGTTTCTAGAAGAACATTCCAATGTTTTAACACAGTTTAAACATTCAAAAACTTTACTAAACCCAGAGACCCCAAAACGTTTTGAAATACTATTAATCAGATTCTTTACCCAGGCAATCCCTCTACACATCACCCTTCCCCCAATAATACTCCCCTTGAAACTGCAAATATCTTTAATTCATTCTTCATTGATTCCATCAGTTCTGTTATGCAGATTTCATATACAGCCAGTCTCTCACTCCCTACCCCCCCACTACACAACTCACCTTTTTCACTGAAACCTGTTCCTACCAGCTACATTAAAAAACTTCTTCTTAAACTAAAACCATGTTCCCCATCAGCTAATAAATTGCTACCTCTCTTCCTAAAGACTGTAGCCAAATCCATAGCATACCCAGTCTCCATCCTACTAAATCGCTCCATTAGGGAATCTACTGTCCCCATAGAAAATATTCCACATAATTCCAATCCATAAGGGAGGGAGTTTGAGAAGTTTCTAATTTTCAACCTATAGCCATTCTGTCACCCCTCTCCAAAATGCTTGAACATTGCATTCACAGACAATTATTAGCCCATCTCTTTTCTTCCCATTAAAATAGGTGTTCCTCGGGGTTCAATTTTAGGTCCTCTTCTTTTTAACATCTTTACCAGTAAATTACAGCAATCCTGTCCCCAGTCCTCACTCATTCAGTATGCGGATGACTCTACTATCATTTCCATTGCTGATAACCCTACTGGCTTTCTTACTCTTGCTCAAAAGTCCTTCGACCTCACTGAAATGTGGCTAACTAACAACCATCTCATACTCAACCCCAAAAAATCAAAACTCCTCCTGCTTCTCCCTAAATCCCTCTGCCACCTTAAATCATCTTTTACCATCTTTTCAGTGAATAACACTACCATTACTGTTCATACTCATACAGAGCTTCTTGGTGTAGTCGTAGACGACCAACTTAAATTTGACCTGCATGTTCACCACTGTATTAAGAAAACTCGCCAAAAGCTCGGCCTACTATATAGAAACAAAAACTTCCTCACCCCTGACTCTGGGGCTTCACTTGCTCATGCTTACTTGCTACCCAACCTTTTCTATTGTTCTCAAATTCTTGCTAGCTTACAGTCTTTACTTCTGTCTAAACTGAAAATTACTTGCAACAAAGTAGCCAGATTCACTGCTAATCTGCCTTCAAAATCTCACCAATGCCTTGCTCTAAGGACTCTTGGATGGCTTGAGCTTCGTAATCAACTCTTATTTTCTCAACTTATTTTCATCCACTCTATCCTGACCAAACCCTCCTCTTGCCCTAGCACCTCTACTCTTATCTCTCTCTCTATAACTCTCCCTAGTCCCTTAGAAGCTCTGATCAATGTTTGTTACAGATTCACAAACCAAAAAAATTATTTGGACAAAATCTATACAGCTATTCTCCTGCCACCCAGTGGAACAAGCTTCCCATGTCTCTCCGAAATATTATCAATGTCCACGAATTTAAGAAAATACTCAGTCAACATCTAAATACCATCTGGTTATGTCTTTATGACCATCACACCTAAGCTCTGCCCTTGTTAATATTTTTTTAATTATTCTTTCTTTTCTCTTCTAACTTTACATATGATAAATTGTTGTTCACTTATATCGAGCTAGTATGGCAATTTTTGCTTATGTTTCAATATGTTGTTTCTCTGTTGTATTGTATTTTACTGCATTTTCTATGTAAATGATCTTGTTTTGCTGTATTCTGGAGCTTTTCTCCCCAGGCCTCCTCTGAAAAAGGGCTTTTGCCCAGTTGGACTATACCGGTCAACAAATGTCAAATAAATAACTAAATAAAGACTTGTCTTCCTCCATCCCACAGGACTCTATTCTTGGGGTGTTTCCTAAATACTTCAGTTCAAACAGCCTTTCTTCCATAGGAAAAAGTATATCTAGATCTAAATCTTTTCCTGTGTTTTTCCACTCAGTCCAGGACTTCATTATGTGGAATTTCTCAAGCTATAAGAATTTATGGCACCTATGATTCACATTATTCCTTTAGCCAGACTGAGTAAGATGCTGTAGCACATAAAATCTGTATGATCCTAACATTACCAGCCCCACTCCCCCTCTCTTTTAAAATTCCAGTTTTGGGAGTTGTAAAAAGGGAGTTGCTTTGTTAGAGAGACCAGTTTAATCCGAGTCCAGATCTCCTTTTCTCCCTTCCAGTTCTAATACAGTCTGTAATAACAGATGCCTCAGACTTTGCTTGTAAGGCTTTGTCTTTGTGAGAAGAAGTGCTGGGTCTTTGGAACAAAAAAGACAGACCAAAACATACAGAAATTAGAGAGATATTCGCAGTAATAAATTTACTCTTCTCTCAATCATCTGTGGTTACCTGGACATCTACAAGAGATTACAGATGACACCACCATGATATGGTGCATAATTATTTATTTATTTATTTTATTTTATTTTACATTTGTTGACCAGGCTAGTCTAGCTGGATACATGTCTATTTTCAGTAGAGGCCTGGGGAGAAAAGCTCCACAATAAAAATGGGTTAGTAAAATCAAGTGTTGTTATACATTCAAATAAGCAATATTATACAAAAATAGGTGTTACAGAGAAAAAAACTGGTTCATAAGTATTGCTAGCAAAAATACTTTACAATACTGAAAATAAGCAAGCAAGAATATATATATATATATATATATATATATATATATATATATATATTTTTTTTTTTTTTTTTAATTTAGGGGTGAATATAAAGGTTGAGAAAATAGAAAGTTTTAGTCAGGGTTTGTAAAGGACAGAGCTAATGAGAATTAAGCACAGGTTTTAGCTGATAATGATTGAGGGCAAAATCGTTCACATTGCCTACCTTGACCTGGCCAAGGCATTTGACACAGTACCACACTTGGGCATTGTTGACAAACTCAGGAGGTTAGGTGCAAACCCGTATGTCACCTGGTGGATAGCCAACTGGCTCACAGACAGGACTCAGGAAGTTAGAATTGGGAGTCCACCTCTACAAAGAGGCTAGTCACAAGTGGAGTCCCTCAGGGATCAGTCCTTTGACCGCCCCTTCTTGGCATTTACTTCTCAGAAGTCAAGGCCAATGTCAGTGGTCTCTGGCTGATTAAATTTGCAGATGATTGCAAATTAGAAGCTGTCATTGAATCTCACACTGACACAAATGTTCTCCAGGAGGGGCTGACACAGACAAACATCTGGTGTCAGAGTCATAGACTAAAACTAAATGCCAAGAAATGCATAATAGTATCCTTTGGGAAGTCGTCCAGCCTGGTAACTATCATGTTGACAACTCACCCCTTAGAGATGACCCAGTAGTTAGGGACTTAGGGACACACATAGATAGTAATCTAGCCTTTGATCATCAAATGTCTACAGTGGTGAGGAAATCATTCTGTGTTGCTCACTTTATAAACAAAGTTATGGCATGTAAGTCCAAGGAAGTCATTGTTCCACTGTATTCAGCATTCATGAGACCTGTCATAGAGTACAGTGCCCCCTTTGGTATGTACATAACTAGGCATATCCAACAACTGGAACGTCCACAGAGGTTCCTCACTAAAAGAATACAGGGCATAAGTAATATGTCCTATACAGACTGTCTCAAGGCCCTATCCCTGTATTCTGTCTCCTACAGGCTTTTGAGGGGAGATCTATGCCTGGCATACAGGGCATTGTCAGAACAAATTCTGATGGACCTCCTGTATATCCAGAAAACAAACAGTACCAGAATTACCCATTCTAAAGACCTTGCTTGTGATATAAATAGGACCTGCTGGAGAGATAGGTATGTATCACAGAAACTACCCTGTCTACAGAACAGGCTCCCCATCCATGTGAAGCAGAGTTCCTCCCTAATGCAATTCAGTGCAATTTAGACAATTGGATGGGAAACTATTCGTTCATCCCTGGTTTGGCACCTATGTCTCTGATGCAAACAGGTAACCTCTAAATTGTTCATATTCCAGGCCCATGCTTACACTTACCAAAGGTATCAGAACTCATCAGAGATTTAGGATGCATGGCTAGGCTTAAAAAGGCCCTTGTGTTTGTTAGCCTAGTAAACAACTATGAACCTATAATTAGCTGGGTTCCAGATCTTAATCATCTGTATAGATTAGCCATGATAGCATGGGATATAGGAATTCAACACAATCTCGTTCTACAGATGTCTTGCATTTCATCAGAACAAAATATTGTGACAGACAAGTGTTGCAGGACAAGGGCAAAGCCTCATTAATGGGAATTAAATCAGGGTGTGTTCCAGTATTTGATCCAGCTGTGGGGCGCACCTCAGATAGATTTGCTCACCTCCATTCACAGCTAACAACCATCAAAGTTACGCTCTAGGACTGCTTGTGAGCAGGCCTGAAAAACAGATGTATTTTCATTTTCTTGGAGAGGATTGTTTCTGTATTACTTTCCACCCTTTCCACTAATATCCAAGGTCATTCAGAACATTCAGAAGTACTCTTCAAGGATCATAAATAGGACAAAGGGGGCTGAAGGTGATGATTCTTCATACCAAGCTTCCTAGAAAGCAAATGGCTCTTCCTTGAGATCTTAATTTTGTTTTGGAAAAATCAATCCTTTCTCCCTTTGAACCAGCTCATCAGGCTGATATGAGATTGTTAACATGGAAAACAGTGTTGATAATTGTTTTGACATCTACAAGTAGAGTATCAGAGATGCAAGGTCTCATGGTGGGTCAGTCTTATCTCACTTTCCACAAATATATGGTTTCTTTGAGAAGTAATCCTTCATTTATGCCTAAACTGATATCCAAAGTTACTTTGAGCCAGGCTGTCCATCGCTCTGTGTTCTTTCAGGACCTGAAAATCGGGAAAATAATAAAATTCTGATCAGTTTTCTTACAAATCTAAGAAAAAAGGGCAACTCTTGTCAAAGTAGACTATTTCTAAATGGTTGTCTCATGCTTTTTCCTGACTTCTTCAGTGGCTTTTTGGAAAAGAGTTTAATCTAGAAGGATTCTAGAGGGAGTAACTTGGTCCGCTGTGCATACTTTCACAAAGCTGTACAAACTGCACTAATTTTCCATGTCTAGATCAAACTTTGCTAGGACCAATTACCAGGCACTCCAGGACCCTCATCCCTCCTCCTTCCAAACTTTATATTATTCTAATGAACATAGTAGAATTGTGTTAGTAAACTTACCATAACAGTAGATGTTCAAGTAAATCACTTGCTTCTTCCACCACTCATAATTTTTTTAATGACTTTTGTTGCCAGGTGAGGACAGTGATTTATATTTATCTAGCATTGACCTCTTTCAGGGCTCCTGCCTCCGTCTTTCAATTGGTATGAAATCTCTGAAAGTCTTTGGCATGCAGAATGCTGATTTTTCTCCTGGCTAGCTTGAGCAATCCATGGTCTGGATACATGGAAAGTGTCCTTAAGCTTTGGAAGCTAGCTGGCCATTAAATCCTAGGAAGGCTATAACCCATATAGCTAATGTTACTGCAGCCGTAATCTATTCAAATGTCTACTGTTATGGAAAGTATAGTTACACAACTGTACTTTCTTTCAAACAAATTTCGCTTCTGAGGCAATCAGAAACTGAACTTCATACAATTCCCCAACCGAGTAGTGCACTACTATGACTGGTGGCAATTGGCTAATTCAGCCTTCCTAAGTGTATGTGTGTGTGTTTGTATGGGTGTGTCAGTTTCTACATGCCAGTATCCACAGGAAAAAATCACACATTCTTCTGAACTTACATTTTTTTAGGTGGTTCCAGCTTTACATCAGTCCTTTTCAGGTATTTTTTTAACATTATTTATATAGTTGTATATATGGTGCACATCTTCAGATAAAAACAGCTGCAGGGTTTCTTTAAACAGTTTGTATTTTACCACTTTATTGCAGACTTTTATGAAATGTATTTACAAGCGTGCGCAGAAGCAGAAACACACACACACACACACACACACACACACACACACACACACACACACACACACACACACACACACACACACACACACCTGTGTTTCTGAAATTTGGCTCATCATTTAAAGCATTCCAGACCTCTGCTATTTGTATATGTATAATATGTATGTATGTATCTGTATGTATTTAGGAAGCATATTTATTCATGTATGTATGTATGTATATATACAATTTATATAAACCACAGTGAGCATTCTAAACCTCTGTTTGTCAAACCACAGAAACATTGGCCATAATTACTGCATGAAATCCCTTGTACCCCTTAGTAATTTGAGCTAATGCTAAGCCTAGTCCTCCACCCAGTCCTATTTGTTTACTGGGAAAGTCCGACTGAGCAGTGCCCTTTTTCAGTGGAGGCCCGGGGAGAAGACCTCCATTATACCGACATCATTGACATCATTTGTGTTGTTTCATTATTTATAGTCAGTTTCATTTATGAGCAACAGTTCCATTACTAAGACATTCTTGGCATCAGTTACATCATTTGAAAACAGTTTTAATTAAAAACAGTTAAATGGGTTGTATAACGAATATTTTCTTTTTAAATACAGGGAGGTATATGCAGTGCAATATCATCAGTATGCATAGATTGTCAGGTTTTACATAAGAATATTTATTACTGTAAAGACCTATTCAAAGTATAGGACATGGGAAGATAAGACAAACAGAGTAGCCCACAGAAGCCGAGTAGGTGCAAACACGATAAATGAGATGGGATAGGATGATAGAGGAAGCTATAGTTGTGATACTAGTACATTAAATTTTGTGCAGGAAAGAGTTATGGCAGTAATTCATATAGCTAGATTACTACCAGTTTAACCAGGGATGGTGCAGGTACAGGGTCATTTATCTATCAGGTGTTGTTTCATCTGGCATTTAAAGCCTCTCAGGTTGCAGACTGTTCTTATGTAGAGCTGGAGGATATTCCAGCTATTAGCAATGCAGTGTGAATACAGGGAGTATCCTGCATTGTTGTTAGATTTAGTTATGGAGAGTCATGATTTATCAGCGTAGCACAGAGGTCTCTAAAAGGGTGAATGAAGGAATGAAAAGATGGACATTTTTCAGGGTTGTGGAGTAGTTTGAAGGCTGTAATTAAGTATGAGTACAACAGAGAATTATTTAGTTTGAGCCAGTTTAGCTGTTTTAGAGAGAGACCGTCATGTGATCCTTATTGTTCGTTGGTTGCAAATATGGCTAATCTATTGTAACATTGTTCTAGTTTGGCTGACAGAGAGGAGCTAAGATTAAAAAGGCGCTGTTAGGGTAGGAGAGACATATAATAGGGTGATGAATTGAAAACTTGTGACTGTTTTGTCAAGCAGACACTAAGGTAGTGTTTTCCTCTGTAGAGTCAGCCTAGCTTTTGGTGTGTCTTCTTTATGGCTTGTTTAAGGTGGAGATCAGATTTCAGGTGGTTGTCTATAATCACACCTACCAGCATATCTCTCAACCTCTTAATGCATGAAATCTGGACAAAGCCTAAGTGTGAGTTATATTTTAAATATTGCTCTTATAAAATTAAAAAAGTTGTTAGAATAACATGGTTTGTGTTAGCATGCATTGTTGAAAGATATGAAGTCTGAAACTTAAAGTTATTGACGTCAATCCTTAATGACTTGCCAGAAAACTAGAAATTGTATGAAGAACAGACCAAAAATCTGAGGCAAAAATATAGACATTCTGTGAAAATCTGGACAGTTGACAGGTATGTCTAGTAGTCTGGTGTGGGATACCAGTTCTGTATTGATCTTGCTGGATGATAGCATGTTAATGGTAGTTTTTTAGGAGGGCAGAAAGTTGAGGGTGAACAGTAGTAGTTAGTTTTTGGAAGGGGTTGTTAGGATGACATGTGAGTTGTTGAGACAAGCTTCTATGGGGAGAAGGATTTCTGGGTGAATATTCGGAGTATGGGTAGTGTCCTAGCAGCACATATTAAAGTGGAGTCATCAGTGTAAAGCACCGTAGTCACCTCTTCAGCAGCTGTGTTTAGGTCACTGATAAGTAATTTAAATGGTAGTGATTCTAAGAAGGAGCCTTGAGGGACTCTGATATAGGAAGGGAAGAGGAGAAATCATCTTGCCATTTCACTGCATATGGACAATTAGTGAGATAACTAAGAAACCAGTTGAGTGTGGAGGGTTATAGCCCATAGGAAGCAAGTTTAGTTAGGAAAATTTGATGATTGATTGCTAAGACCTGAATTTCTATTGTTATTTATTATATCTGTGAACCTCAGAAGGGCAGTGGTTGTACTGTGATTGGGTCTGAAACCATGGTGTGAAGGAGAGAGGAGGTTATGAGAAGTACCGCATATAGTAAGTTGAGAGTGAAAACATCTTTCCAAGATTTTAGTATATAGTGAGATAATGGTGATTAGTCCAGCTTGGTTGATGAGCTGCCTTTATGGTGGGCTATTATATAGGACTTTTTCCATAAAATGGGGACATATTTTTCTTAGAGTAGTTTATTTGAACTGAGACAGAAAGTGCAAAGCTACCTGCAGCATGTTTGCGATATTCATATGAAGTTTGTCAGGGGCCAGTGGTTGTTGCCTTAAGAGAACATAGGTATTTTTAACTGTAGATGTTAGCACTGGAATGGGTTTGAAGGTCTGTTATGGCTTCTCTGGTTGGGATGTTTTGGCTGGATTTGTGGTAGTATTGTTTTGTAGGAGTAATGTTACTGTATTTATAAAATGAGAGTTAAACTGTCAAACAATTATTTGGGAGTTATTGGTTGGCCATGGGCTGGATTGGGTTGATTTTCCATAACTGAGGAATGCATTTATTGATTGCCAGAAGTTGTTTGACTTGTTTGATGATAAATTTTGAGTGTTGCTGTAATAAGCTTTTTGCCCTGTTTTATGCATTGTTTACTATGGTTCCTTAACTGCTTATATTATTGCAGGAATGCTGGGGACTTAGTTTGTAGCCATGACTTCCAGGCTTTATCTCTAAGTTGCATGAGGTGTTTTGAGTTTTTTAGTTAACCAAGTAGCTGGGTTGTTTTTAACTATTTTTTTATCTTAATGGTGCTTGCTCTGCCAAGATATTTAGAAATATTGTACTAAATGGGTTTACTGCTTCATCAAGGGGAAGAGTTTTAAGTGGATTCCAGTTGATCAATTGATGGAATTAGTATAGCAGAATTGAATTTGATTGTCTATGGCTGTATTTTGCCAGTCTATATTAACATCTGTGAACAAGATGGTTTCCAGTCTTATGTTGGACAAGATTCAGGAGAGGATCTCTTCCGGGATGGGAATGTTGTTACCAGGTGGTATGTATAGCCCTATGATAACTTTGTTGGGTTGTTGTAAGTGGGTATAGCATCATGTTAAGTGAAGAGATCTAAAAATTTCTACAGAAAACAGCAGCTCCACCTGCTTTTTTGTTGGCTCTTTCTAGACTGAATATATTATATTCTGTGTGAGTATTTCTAAATGTCTGGTTATTGTCTATAACCAGGTTTCTATGGCTATAAAGAGATCAGGGGAGTACTGAGCTATACAAACAGGAACTTTTGTGATTTTGTTATAGATAATTCTTAGGTTACTGTTTAGTATTTTAAGTTCCAGGCAGATGAAGAGGTAGCCTCTTGCTGTTTCTGGATGTTTGGCGGGTGGTTTGATGGCGTCTTGGGTTTGACGAGTGGTTCTGGGATTGAGATGTATATCCCCTTCCATTATTATTCCCCATTTAGCAGTGTGGCTGTTTTAGAACCACGTAGATTTCGGCTTATGTTGCTAGACTGTTTTGGATAATGGAGAAGCATGTGTTGCTTGCTTGTATTTCAGGTTGCTAATGTAATTAATGCTGAATAGGCTGGAGGAGATATTAGAGAAATATGTTGTGGTATTCTGGTTATTATTGTGTGGTAGCTAGTAAAAAGTCTGAGTATAGTGAGAGATAATATTAATAGAAGATGAAGTTGTACATCTAGAGTTTTTCTGCATATATGGAAAGTTTAAGCACTGGGGGTAGTAGTGCATGTGAAAGATTGTACAAATTAAGGTTAGAGTAAGGATGAGGGCAGCAGATAGGTTTACTGTTGTGTATGTGATGTGTGCCTGAGCAGCTTGTGTTATAAATAGACAACATAAGCTGACCACACTGTTAAAGGAGACTCACAACAGAACACCCAAACTAAGAAAAATAAATGTGAGTCAACTAACACTCTTGAACACCAAAAAAATATATATAAAGAACTGGTTTATTGAGGAAGGTTAGCGCTTTTGCGGGGTTACCACTTCATCAGACCAAAATACAGAAACATATTAAAACACAGAGATATTTAAAAGATAACACAACCAATCAGCTAAAACCAATTAAAAAAGACCAGTCAAACAGAGTGATGTAACCCATATCACCGCCTACTCTGTAGGGCTGGTTTAAAAGGTACTGTTAAGTCCTGGATATTCAAATGCTTGCAAATGCTCACAAAGAAACAATCCATTTTAACTCACACATCTCAATAGCATTATTAAAATCACCTCTTCTAATGTGAGAATGCAAAAGTTGTGTCCTGAAAACAATAAAGCATGATTAGCTAGAGCATTGGATGTTGCATGATTACGTATGTTGCCTAGGTGCTCAAGTGTCCTTTCTCTAAGCTGCCGTGTAGTTTTACCCACATAAAAACTATCACAGGAGCAGAAGGTGGCCAAATATACCAAACTGCTGCTCCTGCATGATGCCACAAATCTGGGTGTGAAGGTACGTCCTGTAATGGGATGTATAAAACAGAGTTCGTTGGATACAGAAGAGCATGCTTTACAGCTATGGCAAGGAAACATACCAACCTTCCCTGTGGGTGTAGGAGGTGGGGGTCTTGGTCCATAGCATAAAAGTCTTTTAATAGACATATTATTTCTATAAGTGAAGGAGGGGTACTCACCCACTATTTGTCTCACCTTTTGATCAGCTAAAAAAACAGGCCAATTCTTCCTTATAATACAGTAATACAGTACATCACTAGAATATCCAAGAAAAACCCTAGGGTGTAGGGCTTCTCCGGATCTTCAGTCACTATTCACAATCCTTCTATTAGAGGAAAAATATGGAGTCCCTCTGCCTTGCCATTGTTGCAGAGTAGTATTCCTAGCATTAGTTATGTGTGTCTGTGGGTAACCTCTCTCAGAGAAGCCATCACTCAATCTGTGTACAGTTTGCTCAGACACAAGGTCATTGGTACATAACCTAGAGGCCCTTAAGCATTGACCATTGAGCATGTTACAGAAAATATGTGGGGGATGCATGCTGGTATGATGCAAAAGCCCATTCCTCCAGCAGGGTTTCCCATACAGTTGTGTCCCTGTATATCCAGTTAGCCACCACTACAAAAGGTTTAAGTTATTAACACAGAATCTAACTTGACTAGGTCTTTCTTGCAGTTTTTACTGAATGCTTAATCTTTTTACCCTTTGGTTTGGGATGTAAAAATAGATGACACATTTAAAGGAATATATATATATATATATATATATATATATATATATATATATATATATATATATACACACACACACACACACATACACACATACATACAGTGAGTCGGTCTCTGTTTTATTTCTTGTCTGCAGTTGATTCTGTGAGGAGTCTCACTCCATATCACATTGATACTTCGATATGGAAGACAGGGCTTGCAGTATAATATTCTATGTTTGACTAGTAACCTTAGTGGTTGATGTCAGTTTGCCCATATATATATACATATATATATATATATATATATATATATACATATATATATATATATATATATATATATATATATATACACACACACACACACACACTTATATACCTAAAAGAATATGTGTGTGTGTGTGTGTGTGTGTATATATATATATATATATATATATATATATATATATATATATATAAAATTTATTTATTTATATCACATTTGTTAACTGGGAAATTCCAACTGGACCAGGTCCATTTTCATCGGAGGCCCGGGGAGAAAAGCTCTGGCATCAAGTTATTCAAATACAGTACATCCAGCATAATACACAAAACAGGTTACATCATGTATGCTGAGCATAGTAATATAACAAGAAATTAATAAAACACTCCAGGTAAAAGAAGATATAAAACATAGGTAAAAAGACAATGTCAGTTATACATTGGTAAGAGAAGAAAGTATATCAAGTAAAATTCTACAGTTAAAAGTACCCTTTCAGATGACCAAGCTTACAGAGGATCAGATATCGAGCATGTGATCAGAGAGAAATTTGGGGAGTTAATAGTAGTATGGGTAGAGTTATGTGATACAAGGGTATAACCAGGTACTAAGAAGGTGCGATTTGAGGGAGTTTTTGAATATGGATGTGGAGGGGGCAGTGGACATGGATAATGGAAGAGAGTTCCAACATATATATATATATATATATATATATATATATATATATATATATATATATATACACACACACAGAGAGCATGCACTTCGGGGCACAGCTGGGTTGCTGTGATTTTATTGGTGGAAATTGTGAAAAACACCAGGGCACATGTG
The DNA here is from genome assembly GCF_019279795.1 of Protopterus annectens. Taxonomy (NCBI): domain Eukaryota; kingdom Metazoa; phylum Chordata; order Ceratodontiformes; family Protopteridae; genus Protopterus; species Protopterus annectens. The sequence goes on from NC_056731.1 coordinate 582,673,045, forward strand.
CAGGGATATCCTCCACAGTCAGCACATTGCACATTTCAGCTTGTTGCTTTGTTGAGTGCATGTGAGGGACTGGACCAAAAAAAATAGAAGAAATTTTGAACCATCCCAGTGGCTGTCTAATTGATGGCCCTTCCCCATCATCGGAGTGAGGGTTGAACTGGAACAAATTATCCAGTTATCTTGGAGGATGATGATTGACTGACTGAGAAGGAAGTCAAAAAGAGCAAAAAATGCAGTGTGGTCTGTAGAGTCTGTTATATACCCTTTTTTTTAGTTTCAGTTTTTTTCTGTAGTTTTTATTATCTTCTGTTCAGAGATTGTAGAAGTGGACTTTGGTTTGGGCATGATTCGGATATTAACTCCCTAAGTACAAGAGTGCTGTTGTAGCTTCAGAAACTAGTTATTTCTTTTTTCTTGACTTTGAGTTGTGTTACTTTATAAATATCAGAGCAGTATTCATTGTCTTTTAACTATATGCTTGCTTTAGAGGTTGACATTATAATTTTCACCTAAATAGCTCTGAAAAATTGTTTGAAATAGTTTAATTCCTTTATTTTATTTCATTTTTCAGGTTGATGCCATTGTAACTCTGGGAGGGCTTGCGGGCCGTTTTGACCAGACCATGGCCACTGTTGAAACTCTTTTTCATGCCAAAAATATGACTAGTCTTCCAGTTCTAGTTATTCAAGACAGTTCCTTAGCCTGTTTACTTCAGCCTGTAAGTACCAGGAAGCATGCCTGCAAGCAGATCATAGATGTCTGAACTTGTGTTTTTTATTTCAGGTTATACAACATGTGAAAAGAATGTACTTTTCTGGAAGAAAAGGGGTTCGCAAGTTAAAAGCTCAAGTATAATTGAATAGACTGACGATAAAACATAACATTTCTCTTGAAGTATTATTTATAGTAGAATCAGAAATGCTAGTAATCTTAGTTTTAAGTTTTTAATTACTTATTTTTTGATTGTTTACTGAGAAAAGCTGTTTTCAGAGGACTCCCAGAGAAAAGCTGCAAGCACAGTTTTCAAGGCAGTATGCAGGAGATGTACAGTAGGCATTTAGCACTGATAGATGCAGTTGGCTACAAATAGGCAGAATAAGCATATATACTGATATTATACATTGGTTAAGAAACAGCTGAATACTGAATATTTACAAACCAAAAGGACAGCATGTTGTTATACCTTCAGATGGTAAAAGAATGCAGAGATTCAGGGGTAAGTGCAGCTTCAGGAGCATCTCTGTGGGAGGTTATGTGTTGTAGAGTCAAGAAGATGTATGTCGGATATGTAAAGTAGGTAGTTTATCCCCAACATGCCATCATTTCTTTTGACCCTGTTTCTGCTGAATGCTTGAATGTCTCTTCTATCGTCCCCTCCTTCCTGCCTTCATTGCCCATTGCTTTCTTGGATCATGTTTTATGAAGCCACCCCCAGCCTATCAAGGTGAAAGCACCTTACATCTTCCATGACCGGTTGCATTGACAAGTCATGGTGTTGGGCCATACTACAACTGGCTCTAGAGTTGTAGTGTGTGTAAATGGAGGTCCTACTTCTCCATATGCAAGTTCTCCTTACATACCACCATGAGCTGTTTGGTGTGAGCTAGGAGCATCTCTGCTGTCCCCCAGAGTGTCAGACAGTAGTGCTTTCCACATTCTCACCCAAGCCAGCATCTGCAGTCCTCTTAATCTCCCAGCCTTCATCAGACATTTGGTAGTCAGTAGCCTGCTCATAACCTCCCCATCCAAGATAAGGTGAGCAGGCAAAGCATCATACTAATTAATGTTTTGTACCAGGGTAGAGCACTGATCAAATCTGACCATTTACAAGCTCAGCCCAGGTTACATACATAGTAACAAAAGTAAAATAAGATTGAAGGTATAACTAAGTTATACATTATAGTGACATAACACAACATAGATGTAAAACTATACACATATTTACGAGGTTTACAAAGAAGATCAGGAGTGTGTAGTACGTATTACATGTGTTTATAGGGGAAGTAAATGTGGTCCAGCCAAAAGAATGGACATGGTGCATACAAGTATGGAGGGAAATGTTAGCAGTGAAGAGTGCAGAATTGGTACCTTACTAGGAGCTGCAATAGAAGGGTTAATAACAGGAGGAAATGGATGATACTAGATGCATAGTAGGAAATAGGGCAGATGGGGGGCAGTTGGTATGAGTTTATATGTTGGAGAGATTACATACATACAAATGTATCGGGCATATTCATTAGTGCCCTTCTAGCCTGACAGTATATCACACAGTTGTTCCCATAATATGTGTCCAGGCTATTCTTAAAAAGATCTAAACTAGTACTTTAATGTAATTTGTTAGTCTGTTCCATGCATCAGCTGCTCTCTCAGACAACCAATTAGTGCACTTCTCATTCCTACAGAAACTTCTACATAGGTTGTCTGCTGATTCTCTACTGCTTTTTGATAACCCCAAACATTCCCAGAGGTAGTTGTCTCCAAATGCCATATTATACCCGAATAAGGTGTCCTCTTAAATATTTATATGAGACTCTGTACAAGCTCAGATGTCTTAGTCTTTCATAATAACTTAAATTTTGACATCTATGGATTCCTTTGGGATGTTTTTGCTGTACTCATCTGATGTTGTTAATCTTCTTTCCATTCATCACTGATGGGTTCGGTTCTGAGCCCTCGGAACCGAGTCGGCCTAATACCAGGCTCGCACCAGCCAAAAACTCTAGAGCTAAGCTTCTACCCATAGTGCCCTTCTCCCTGTTATCCCAGATCTCGTTTGTCATGTAGTCATAAAGCCGCTTTTCAGCCGAGTTCTCAGCTAAGTGAAAACCTTTTGATATCTTTCAGGATATTTTGTAATTTTTCCTTTCGCTTGTGGTTTATATTGATATTCCTATAATCTTACAGCTATATTTAGACTTGTCACTCTGTTTCTACCCTTTTGGTAAACTTTTTAAGTACGATTGGTGGTACGGCCTTTTCTCCCTACCCTTGTGGTATTTCTTGAATGCCATCATTGGTATTTCTTCTCCTTTTCCCTTTTACTATCTAGTTTGTTTGTTGACATATTTTCTTAGATTTAGTGTATATTTAGATAGTTTAGACTTAGAGATAGTAGAGTTTGAAATTATTCTCTAGTATTCTTCCTGGATTGTTCTTTGTAAATTTCATGATGTCTGATAAAAAGGGTACATCGGGTTTTAAGCATTGTGCCTCATGTAAGGGTAAACTTCCAAATAGTGACTCCCATGATGATTGTGTTTATTGTTTGGGGGTGCCCCATCTTTCGGTGCAACCCCCCTGTGTGATTTGTCAAAGTTAAGTCAGCACACCTTGAATGAGTGCAAGAATAAGTTGATTCTGAAGGGCCTACTTAAGTCACCCTTTTCAGAGGCCCTTTCTGCAATGGAGGTCTCATCCCCTCCAACCAAGGTTAAGAAAAGTTCCCACTCAGATCCCTCTTCACCATCTGGTGACCAGGGAAAATCTATTAAGCCTAAAGTGCCAAAGCTATCTTCGGAGCATAAGTCTGCCTCGTCCACACTGACCTCGTCTGCTCCAGCTATGGTTGCTCCTATGTTGACACCAGTTTTGGCTCCAGTACTGTCTCCGGCACCACATATCGACCTCACAACAACTACTATGACTTCGGCACCAAGTGTCGCATTGGCACTGTGCACGCCTTCAGTGCCTGTCTCTGCAATTACAACTGAACCTTCCGCGTTGGCTCTGAATGCCCCTTTGGCACTGAGTCCCTTTACTGTCCCGATAAATAAGAATTTGACTCCACTGCTTCCGGTCTCCAAACTTGAGAGATCTTTACTGGTAGATTCCTCACCACGGACCCAGTACTCTCCATCTACAGACCCATTTCTAGGACAGGTGTACAGTCCGTTCTTAGAATGAGCTGACTTCCTGTCAGAAGTATCCACTAGATCCACCAGGAGCCTTTCTGAACTTGATGTGATGCATCTTGTGGACCAGCTGTTTACAGCCAGGGGATACCCACCCCTTCTAGGACCCATCTTTCTGCAGGACTTGGGTTGACTTCTCCACGGACTCCATACTACTCTCCTCCTTTGACCATACCAATTCCAAAGCCTTCTGCTTCGATGTCTTTTTCGGAACCTCCCCCCCGTCTCGGCGCCTGTAGTGGACCTCACTGGGGCTCCAGGACTGTCCCTTTGGCCTTTGGTCTCCGCTGAACCGGGCCTTCCTCAACCCCATGACTGGGCTGCAAGCTCCTTGGTTCATGGCATGGTTCCAAGTGTTTCTACAGTTCCATCCTCGGTGCCGGGAGTCCTGTCTTCACCAATCCTGCTTGAGGCTCCATCCTCTGGAGTGGGTAAGACAGAGTGGGGTGTGACCCCAGTTCCGAGGTTGTCCTTTTCAGTTCTGGGCACCCATCCCTCTTCAGCCGGACCTGCTTTCTGAGCTATGGAGAGGGCACTTGCTTCCGGAAGCATTCCACTGACGTTGGAACCCCAGACCTCTCCCCCTGAGCTACAGCTGTCACAGGCCACCTCCCCGGGACACCGGGCAGAAAAGCCACAGGATCCTCCATTGCAGGGTGCCCCCTCTTCCGAGAACTCAGAAGTCCCCACTGAGGAGCATTCATGGAAGAGATCATGCAAGAGGAAGCACGTAGACTCTCCTGAAGATTCCCTAACAGAGGACATGAATTTCAATGACTGCGAAGGGTCCCCACGGCCACCCCCTGAGGATGTCTCCTTTGGAGACATCCTTGAAATGTTGAAACAGAGGAGTGACTGGAAGCCCACTAATCCTTCTTCCAAGGAGTCCATATTTCTGCAGGCTTTCCATGCCCGGCCATCTACCTCTTGGGTGACCCCCACCTGCAGATGAGCTAGTACAAGGTGCATTGCACTTGGAAGAACCCTGATTCTGTTTAGTCAATCCCTCGGAGACCTGACAAGATAATCTCTCCCCCCGAGGAAAACCCACATTGGTCCAGAAGTTTACCAGTCGATGCTATGGTGGTGGTGGAGGCCACAAAAAAGGATGTCACCAAAGAGAGTCATATTGTTCACCCACCCAAGAGAGAGTCCCAAGCCGTGGACAGATTAGGGAAGCGAGTCTTTGCTTCAGCGACCTTTACAATATGGTCCCTGAATTACCTGGCACATTTTATGAGGCTCCAAAGAGACTTGGTTTCCAAACACTCACAGGACAAGTGTCTGATGAGCTAAGGAATAAAGTTGCCTCACAGCTCACAACCCTGGAATCGATCTCCAATTCATCCATGAGGTTGCTGTCATATGCAACCAAAGGGGTGGCTAGAGCTGCGGGTCCAGGCATGGTTATCAGACTTCATGCCTGGATGCATCTCTGTGACTTCGCGGACCCTTTCAAGTCTTCCTTCCTGAATGCTCCCATCGCAGCATCTTCCCTTTTTGGCCCCAAGGTGAAGGACACTCTGGCCAGGTGTGAGCAGGATGGTAAGACCCTGTCTGCCATAGGTCTGTGTTTTTACAATCCTCAACATTCCTTTTCCAGGAATCAGAGGAGTGGCAAAATGTGGAACAACAAATCTTGGGGTCCTTTTTGTGCCACACGTGATGATGATACCCCCAGGGGCAGATGGGGTAACAATTCTGGAAGATGCCCCTACTGAAGCAGATGGGGTCCGCATAATCAAGGACCCAGGGATTCTTTTTCTGAGCAGCCTTATCAACATTCCTGAAGAGTGGCCTAATTGCTTTCCTCTGGAAGCAGTCGGGGTCATTTCTCTCTGCACCAAGCTGCCTGGCATTCAATAACCACCGATCATTTGATGCAGAAGATCATAACCAGGGGTTACACCATTCCCCTCACCACTTATCAAAAACTTCCAACAAAACTTCCCGACATTCCATCCAGTCAAAGGGAAGAAGCAGCTGCAGAAATAAACAAGCTGTATCAAAAAAGAGTCATCCAATTAGTCCCACCAGACCAATGCAGATCCGTATTTTACTCAAGATTCTTTTTGGTGCCAAAAAAGACAGGGGACTGGAGACCCATTCTGGATCTCAGCAATTTGAGCAAGTCTGCTGCCCAAACTAAATTCTGAATGGTCATGGTTCAGTCCATTCTCCCTTATCTAAGGGAAGGCGATTGGATGTGCTGGATAGATCTCTGGGACATGTATTACTACATCAGAATGTACAAACACTCCAGGAGTCTACTTCGCTTCTGGCTAGGAGGCAATCATTATCAGTTTCATGCCCTGCCATTCGGACTCTCTACAGCCCCCAGAGTGTTCACAAAGTGCATGGCAGTGGTTACAGCTCACTTGAGACTGCAAGGATTCCAGGTGTTGCCGTATTTGGACGATTGGCTCCTTACTGCCCCCAACAAGCATCTTCTGGTAACAGCCCTGCAATAGACACTTTCCCTGGTGAAACTTTTGGGGATAAGTGTAAACTGGGAGAAATCCAATCTTGCTCCAGTCCAGAACATTGAATTCATTGGCGCAGTCTTCAACACCCGCTCTTGTCTGGTGTCGCTCTCATCTCACAGAATTCAGAGATTGAGGCTCCAGCTCCGGGTGTTACACTGTCAAAACAAAATCTCAGCGAGAGAGGTTCTTCAGGTTTTAGGATCCATGGCAGCTTCCATAGCAATAGTGACTCTTGTGAAATTGCATATGCGAATACTGCAATGGCTTCTACACTGTTAATGGTTTCCAAATTACCACCCTCTATGCTTTCAAATTCAGATAACCAATTCTTGCAAGCAGGACCTTCTTTGGTGGATGAGGCCAGACACAAAACTTTGGAGCTGCCCATTCCAGCCCCCCAACACAAAGCCATTGTGACCAGGAATGCTTCCCTGATAGGGTGGGAGGGGCCATTTCCAGGGAAAGACAGACCAAGGCGCATGGTCCACGTTGGAGGCCAATCTGCATATCATTGTTCTAGAACTGAGAGCAGTGCTGTTAGCATTGCAAGCATTCCAACTTGTTCTTCTGGAACAATTGCAATTCAGTCGGACAACATGTCAGTAGTCTGGTACATCAGCAAGCAAGGAGGAACCAAGTCCTACCCCCTGTGTCGAGATGCCATGAGAATTTGGCAGTGGGTGATGGCTTCCAACCACTTTCTGATAGCAATGCATATCCCACAGATTTCCAATGTGATTGCAGACAAGTTGAACAGATGTATTCTCCTGCCTCACGAGTGGTCCCTCAATCCCAACGTAGCAGCAGATATTTTTAGCTGTTGGAGCCAGCCTTGCTGAGACCTGTTTGCTTCCCCGTCAAACAACAAATGTAGCAGCTATTTTGCCCTATTCCCCCCAAAATGGGGAGTCCCCGAGGGATGCTCTGATTGACGATTGGCCCATGGAACTGCTATATGCCTATCCCTCCATTCCTCCGATATCCCAATTCATAAAGAAAGCTATTCGGTTGAATTGCAAAGTGATCCTCATAGCTCCCTTTCGGCCTCAACAAGTTTGGTTCCCCCTCTTTTGGCCTCGTCTGTTATGTTGACCATGGATTCTGGACCTTCTTCCAGATGTAATTTCTCACCCCCAAGGGTTGAGTCACCTGAACCTATTCAGTTTCAAGCTGACAGCTTGGTTACCCCACTCCTGTTAATCGCTAGGCAGGATGACCTCACCTCACCTGTTCATGACATTATTCTGGCCTTTCATAAACCATCCACCAGAAGACTATATCTAGACAGATGGAAAAGGTTCTCTATTTGGTCAAAAAAAAAGATGCTGGATCCATACTCAGCTCCAGTTACAGCAGTTTTACAATACCTGTCTAAATTCTTCGAAGATGGAAATGCAGCTACAACCATACAAGTACATCTTGCGGCTATCTCAAAATATCATAATGGGTTAGATGATTCTCCCCTGATCTCACTTCGGTTATGCAAAACATTTCTCAAATGGGTCTCCCACATTAGGCCTCCAATCAGGCAACCTGTAGAGCCATGGAACCTCATGTTAGCTCTCCAGTCTTTAACTCAACCTCCTTTTGAGCCTGCAGCGAAGTGTGACCTCACATTCTTGTGGAAATCCCTTTTCCTGGTAGCCATCATGTCAGCCAGACGAATTTCTGAGCTTCAGGCATTATGCACCAAAAGGCCCCATCTAATCTTTCACAAGGACAGAGTATCACTCTGGACAAATCCATCTTTCCTCCCCAAAGTTGTTTCAGACTTTTCCATCAGTCAGTCCATTGATTTAACAGTATTTTTCCAGAATTTGTCTAATAAAGGGGAATACTGTCTACATTCCCTAGATGTGCACAGACAATTGAGATTTTATTTGGATAGGGCCAAAGCATTACATAAAACTGACCAACTTTTCATTTCCTTCTCTGGGCCTAGAATGGGAAATTCTGTCTCCAAGGTGACTTTGTCAAAATGGTTAAGGGACTGCATACTCTACATTTATTCACTTGCAAAAGAACCTTTGCCACAGAATGTTAAAGCCCATTCTACTAGATCTATGGCAACGTCTGTAGCCTTCCATTCCAGAACTTCTGTGGATGATATCTTTACAGCAGCCACTTGGGCTAAACCCCACACTTTTATCAGTCATTACAAATTGGATGTGGTCTCCAGAGAGAGAGCTGCCTTCGGCGCAGTGGTACTCAGGAATGTTCTTCCATAAGGGCCGTCCAAGGATCACAAGGTAGCTGGGGATTCTTTCCCATCAGTGATGAATGGAAAGAAGACTAACAACATCAGATAAATAAGTTATGTCTTACCATAACGTTCCATCTGTGTTGTTGTTCTTCTTTCATTCATCACTTCCCACCCTCCTTCCCCCGCCAAAGGCTCCTGGGGAATACTTTGGGTCCAAGTAGTGACTTAGGGCATTTGCACAGGAATGGCCTCTGCTTTACTAGTACAACATGGGCAAAGTCGATCTGAGGTAACAGGGAGAAGGACACTATGGGTAGATATCTTTTATATAACCTATAGTTCTATAACTATAATTAACCAATTGGTTGATATGATTATCTACCCATATACCCAGGTCCTTAAATGAATCTAGAGTTTCAATCACTGTGTGCTGTATTAAATACTCACCTTTCAATTTATGTATCCCACATATCATATATTTGGTTTTTGATGTACAATTGTACGCCACTTAACGTCCTTCTGCACAACATCCAACAACATGTGCGTAGCATACTGTGCTAAGCAGATGTAAATGTGGTCAGACGTTGTGCAGAAAGACGTTAAGCGAAGGACAATGTAAAGTATACGGTATTCACTTAATTTCCTAGTCATTTAATGTTCAGTGGTATAGAACCTATCCCTGATGTTAAGCAACGGTTACCTGTATTTATCAGGATATTATTCTTCTGTGCCCAAGTGGTCAATTTAGTCAAGTTATTTTGCAGACATGCCTTATCTGTAACACATGTAGTATGTTTACCCAATTTAAGTCATCTGCATATAGACTGTAGAATGCCTGAGATGAAAAAGATAGATGTATGGAAAACAAAAAGACTCTCCCTTTTCATCGTATCTTCCAGGGATAGTAGTTTGGTCAATACGTCTAAACTGCAGTTTAGCCTAGAAGTATTCCATTCTACAGATTAATTAACACCGAGTGTCTACTTTTATGAATAACTTTGTGGGATACATGAAGCTGAACAGACTATCCTAGTTTCTTCTTGCAGGCAATCCATATTGAAAACAAAATAAACAAACAGACGGAGCCAAAACTGACTGCAAACAGGTTTACTGTTGCTTCCTGGTACCTCTGCCACTGCCTTCAAGGGAATAAATACACACCATTTCACAGTCCTTTTATACAAAGAAAATTAACACCAATTAACACTTCATCCAGTTAACAAAACGTCCCACCATTAAAGTGCCAAGTGCCTACCCAATATTAAATACAATATAAAACTTACATCAACAATAAATGTACAATATATGTGATGTTTTAAATTGCAAACTACAATGTCATGCAATAAAATTTATTTCTAAGTTTAAACCACTTGGATGTAACATTCCAAAGTTGTTGTTAAACTTGGTTTCCATTTGCAACAATTTTTGTACATAATCATCTCCCTGGATACAATGAGGTTTGGCCAAAACACTGAAGAAAAATCTGGCATCAGAGCCACCATATGCTGAATGGAAATGCTGAGCCACAGGATTTTCCAGTCTAGCATTCCTTATCTCCCCATTATACGTCTCAGCCATCCTTTTGGTTTGCCCAACATACCACTTAGTAGGTGTACACCCACAACCTATAATATACACCACTCCATATGAGCAACAACTAAAGCTGCCCAAAGCTTTATATTTCCTTCTGTTAATTCTGCTGCCATTTAAATTCTTGACCCTAATCCATACTTTACATTTTCCGCAAGGAAAACACCCTAATTAAATTCCTTCAATTTGTGGTTTTCTCATATTATTAAGAAGCTCCTTTAAATTTGAAAAGCTACTATGTGAGAATGTTACCTTGCCAGGAAATAATCCATTCAAACTCTCATCATGGCTAACAATAGGCCAAAATCTCATAACTAACTCCCTCTTTGTATAAATGGACTGTGAAATGGTGTGTATTTATTCCCTTGAAGGCAGTGGCCGCGGTACCAGGAAGCACCAGTAAAGTTTTTTTGCAGTCAGTTTCATCTCCATCCGTTTATTTATTTTGTTTTCAGTTCGAATTATTTTGGCAATCCATATTGGTAAAGTGATAAGGTTGTGAAGATCCAATTTCAAATGTTCTCTTCTTTTTGTATGTTTTAGAGATTTGATACATTGAGCAAGCATAAGTGGCATGCCATATGTCTGAATCATATAATAGCGCTGGTAACAAAACTGCGTTTGATATTTGAGTATGTGCATGTTTCTTTAGGTAGTTCATTAGACACTATGTCCACATCCTTTTTATTATGTATTTATTTTTATTTATCCTTTGTTGAATGATTTATTCCCGCTAGGTGAGCGGTCGCTTTTCAGGGGAGGCTAGAGGTGGTATTTATACTACTAGAGGAAATTTGGCTAGGGCATCAGGGAACCCCCCCCCCCTTTCAATAGGTGCTGTGGATCTTTTACATCCACCTGAGCTATTACCACCTCATGCAGTTGGGACCTTAGTTTTAAATTTGGACTCCTAAAAATAGAGGTGGCTAACTATATGGCACCAATGCCAATGGAAAATAGATGCATGACTGCCGAATCATACACCAATGTACTATACAAACATGTACATAAATGCATGGAACTAGCCATACCCAACAGAACCAAGATGCTCTCCTCATAAAAATGACGCCAATCGGGTGGTCCCCTGCCATTAATAAACTCTACAACAGAAGGAAGAAACTGTTGCAGAAAAAGGTGAAGTCCCAAGACTGGAACAATTCCCTTATTAGCCTCAACAAAAAGTTGAGCTCTCTCATCAAAACCTCCAAAGCCAGCTTTGAAGGCAGAATTGTGGCGGACACTAAACACAACCACAAAGCCTTCTATAGTTATATCAAGAATCTCCATGGCAATACCCAGATTTGCTCTGAGTTACTGCACAATGGCACCTCCTATACTGAGCCAACATATATTGCCAACATACTGGTCGACAGATTCAGTGCCAACCCTGTCTCCCCCCAAAGGACCAATTTCAATATTGGAAGTATCCCAGGCACTCTACATTACTGCAGTACAGGTTAAAGCTGCATTGTCCAAGGCCAAGAATACAGCTTCCATGGAACCCGACAATATCCCTGGCTGTGTTCTACATGAATTACAAAGTCATCTGTGTGCCCTATTCATTCACAGCCTCACCTCAAGCTTTGTCTCTTCCGAATGGCACACTGCTACAGTCATCCTGATCCATAAAGGAGGAGCGACTACAGACCCTGGAAATTATTCCCCCATTAGCCTGACGAGTCTGATATGTAAGGCTGCAGAGTGCATCATCATTGACCTAATTAATGAGGATATAAGGAATTTCCAAACTCTAGATCCCACACAGTTTGGTTTTGTGAAAGGTAGACTTGCCTGCTTAACCTGGTTGACTTCTTTGAGTCAGTCACCAAAGCTTTGGATGAGGGTAAGGCAAGTTCATACGGCCTACCTCGATATGGCCAAGGCCTTTGATACCATTCCTCACTCAGGATATTGATAAACGGTTGCAAATTGGCTCACAGATAGAACCACAGTGTGAAAGTAGCGGACTCCAAGTCAGACTGCAGACCAGTCACGAGTGGAGTCCCACAGGGATTGGTCCTGGGCCCTCTTCTGTTTGGCATGTACTTCTCAGAAGTCAAGGCCAACAGCGAGGGACTCTGGCTGACCATGTTCACAGATGACTGCAAGCTGGGAGCTGTTATTAACTCCCCAAGTGATGCAGACATCCTACAAAAAGGCCTCAATGAGACCAGTGACTGGTTTTGAAACCATGGCCCTGAGCTTAATGCCAAAAAATGCGTCATCATCTCCTTTGGGAAAAACTCAGTTCCCACTAAGTACAACATCGATGTGAGCCCACTGAAGGCTGAAGGAGTTATAAGAGATCTGGGGACACAGGTTGACAGCAACCTCTCCTTCGACCACCACATTGCCACTGTGGTCAAAAAGTCCTTCTATGTGGCACATCTCATTACCATGAGTTTTGCATCCAGGAAGAAAGAGGTCATCATTTCTCTCTACTCTTCCCTTATTAGACCAGTCATAGAGTATAATGCCCCATTTGGCATTCACCTCACTAGACACCTGCAACAGCTGGAGAGGCCACAAAAGTACCTCACAAAGAGGATCCTAGGCCTTAAACATATGCCCTACATGGACAGACTGAAAAAACCCCAGCTATTCTTGGTCTCATATCGTCTACTAAGAGGCGATCTCTGCTTGACTTACAAATCCATGTCTAATCCAGCTCTGTTAGAAATGCTACATCTAAAGAAATCCCAGTCCCTCCCCACCACACACTCCAGAGACCTCAACCTCATTACCACAATCAACAGAACATGCTGGAGGGGCAGGTTCTTAAATCAGAAACTGCCCATGCCATGGAACAGACTTCCCATACATTTCAAGCAGGGCTCCTCACTAGCCCTCTTCATGAGAAATCTTGATGAATGGATGGAAAATAGAAATTTCACTCCGGAGATTACTCCAGTGGTTCTACTTGATAGAGGCACTGGGAACTGATGTTGGGTGGCACAATGCCAGGGCACTTCTATGGGCTAGGCTTGTAAAGGCTCCAGGGTCATTAGCCTAGTACACACCTATGAACCTATGAACATTTCATCCAAAGGATGGCAAACTCAGGAGTATAACCCTCCCAGCCCCAGTGGGTTCTATCCATCTACTTGGTATGGGGATAGAACCCACAGCCTTCTGCAAAGGTGAGTGTGCTACCTGTTGTGCCTGAGTCTGTTAGTCTCTGTGTTTTGTTTGGTATGTTATGTGTTCATGGAGAGGGACAGAGTAATAGAGATATAGATAAGGAGAAAGAAAAGGAGGTGTTGTCTTATTTTCAGTCTACAGTAGTGATTCATTTAGGTCATTGTGTAGAGCAGTCTGCTTGAGAAGTTAAGTTCATTCCTTATCATGTGACTGGCTACAGAAAAGCACATGTTTTATATTCCCTGAGTCAAGCAGGAGAGAAAGCAAATAAATTAAAGTTTGTGGTTTATCATTAAACTTCACAGTGGCATTATTTAGGAAAAAGAAGTAGTATCTTAACATTTATAATTAATTCTGTTTTATGGTCCAAGTTGCTTACTTTGCATTGATTCTAATTCTGGTAGTGATGAGTGCTGGCTTTATTGTGTATGCATAAGGCCATTCATATGACTTTGCATACCAAGTAATTCTGCTTTGGATCAGTATGTTTATACCCTGGGCATAGGTAGGAAGTACTCATTTTTTTATATACATTCATGAAATGTGCCTGTTTTATTTTGTTCGAAGAAGGATGTGCATTTTTAAAATCATCTGATAGTTTGTGATTGTAACTCATTCCCTTTAGTACAGCTTTGTTGAGTGTGTACCTTTAACTCCCAGTGGGTGTGGCTTGAGCCTTTAAAAAATGAAGTTATCACCTTACAATTCTGACAAATACTCATTGACAGAGGTCAAATGTCAATATGGTTGTGTTGGCCATCATGTATACTTCAAGATAAAATATTCTGCTACATTGTATGTAGCGTGGTTTTGGGATTATTAATGCAAATATGAACATGCAATATTTGATGCATGGAGAATGCACTAGTAGGTAACTGCAGAAAAGTCTGGAGGCGCACTCAGCTGTAAAGTTTGTACAGGTAGTTAAACAGAACTTTTGCAGTTTTAGTGTTCTAGTATTCACACCACAATGCAAGACAATACAACTACCAAACTTTGTTGTGATGAGTTGTATAGGAATTTCCATTGATACACTGATTGCTACAGCCACTCGGCATTTATGGTTTTGATTTTAATGCCTACTTATTTAATTTCCTGTTATTTACCTCATTATAACATTGTCAATTCCTGAAATGCAAGATATCAAGATTTTAGAAATGCAATGTTTAACTCAGTTTTGCATATAAACACATTCATTCTAGTATACTTAAAGTTACCTAACCATTTAGATAACTTTTGAGTGGTTCTTGTCATTTTAAATTTTGTAGTTTACTTTGTTTAATCAGGAGGTGAAGTTGCAGTTACTAAATGAAGGTGCTTTATTGTTTGCATTGCTTTCAAATGGATCCTGTATTGTGCCTATATATAAATCAGTTTTGAGTAGGTTTTTCCTTTGATTTCATTTTCATTATTTTCCTCTGAATTGGAAGATATAACTATTAATTGAATTGGTTTTATAGTTTGCACTGCTTTCATGTGGTTTATGTACTGTTAAAAGGTTTGGTCAGTGTTGCTGCATTTATTTGCTGTGCTCTTAGTCACATCTCAAACTTAGTACAAACTGCCAGTTTTGTCCAGCTGTGTGATTCATCAGGAACTTGTGGAGAATAAACCTGGGGAGAGTAGGTATGATTGCTACAGTTAATGTTCAAAACTGAGGAATAACCAGCCTTCAAAGAAATAACCAATAAATACAAATAAAGTCCAAGGCTATAGGAAGCACCCCACTGAAATGAAAGGCAATAAAAACGCTCTTTATTTTCCACAGTTTCACGCAGAAGACATTAACGTTCTCAATGGCACATTCATTTTCGTCTGTAAAAAGACTTCATCAGATAACCTTCCTGTGTTCTCGCCCTCAATTTATGCAAGCCGCAATTAAAAAAGCACCAATAAAATGCTTGGAGTGAAAAACAACGATTGCTAGTTGCTTAATACTGCTGTTTAAAACCTTGTTCACACTGAAACAGTAGCCAAAACCACTTTTTAAAAGCTTAGTTATACATTAAAATATTGACAAAGGAAATTAAATAAGTATATTTTTATATATTCTTGTACATATATTTAAACATCTTTTATATATACATACATTTAATGATTATGATGCACTTTTTAATGTTTTACTGATAAGTTTTTTTTGTCAATATTTTAATGTATAAGTAAGCTTTTAAAAAGTGGTTTTGGCTACTGTTTCAGTGTGAGAGCAAGGTTTTAAACAGCAGTGTGAGAGCAAGGTTTTAAACTGCAGTACTAAGCAACTAGCAATCTTTGCTTTTCACTCCAAACATTTTATTGGTGGCTTTTTAATTGCTGTTTGTATAAATTGAGGGAGGGACACAGAAAGCTTATCTGATTAAGTCCTTTTACAACCAAAAACGTATGTGCCATTGTGAACGTTAATGTCTTCTGTGTGAAACTATGGAAAATAAAGAGCATTTTTATTGCCTTTCATTTCAGTGGGGTGCTTCCTACAGCCTTAGACTTTATTTTTGTTTAATGATTGCTGCAATACTGGTAAGATGTTGGTTAGAGCTTTAGTGGTTTACAACTTTCATTTTCCCTAATAATGTATATTGCATGAGCAGTAAGACATTGATATCTCACCCCAAGACTCTTGAAAGCTGCACAAGCTAAAACCAAATGAACTATTTTGACTCCAGTATGCATTCAGGAAACAGGGAAATATGTTTATTCTACTACACATAAAGTTGTCTAAGTAAATTGGTTTTGAGTGGTACCTGTCTTTTTTATGCATTTTACTATGTTTTTGAATCTGAAGATGTTCATCCTTTGATCACTACTGCAGTAGCCTTAGCTTTATGGGTTATGTCCTGTATAGGATATGACTTCCAGCAGGATTCCAAACTTCAGGGCACCTTCCACATGCCCATATCGGTGACAGCTTGAGAAGATTTATATAAAATCAGTGGTTTGAATGCCAAGCCCTTCAGAGCTTTCCTGTCTCTTAAGAGCACTTGTGGGCTTTCAAGGATTGACAGTCAGCTAGTGTTTCTCCTTTGCTGGGTAAATGAGCTCCTATCAGATAAAAAAAAAAAACTTCAACTTATTTCATGACTAGAGCAATACTTAAACTGAGATTATTTGTGTTATGTTAGTAATTTTCTTTTATTTGGACTGTTGTGACTTTTCAGTCAGTTGAAAGTCTGTGACACTAGTTTTATGTTTAGTGTGAATCTTGATAAATGTAATTTTTTCTCAATTGTTTCTTGAGCAAACTTTTACAAATCAGTGTTTAGGTGCTGATGCAAGTATATGTTGTGCATGTTATGGTGTTTTTGTGGTGAAATTACTAACATTACTGTTTACCGAGTACAATGGGCAGATTCACCTGTACTTCAGGGTGCATTCTCAGCTTTCCCATGGAACAACTTACTGGTTCCATGGTTCCTTCTTCCTCTGTATATAAAAAGAGGAAAGCTTTCAGATAGGTTATGCCCCTTCAACAGACTACTAAATTACCTCAGCTGCAGATGAGTCACTCTGCTGTGGCCATTTCTAGTTCCTTAGACTACTCAACTTCTTTCTTGATTTCACCTGGTATTGTCCCTTCAGTCACTATAGATCAGACATTAGACACATCCTCTGCAACTGCAGGACTGTTCTTCGTGAGCATGGGCGAACCACTCTTGTAGGTCTCAGATGAAGAAGTGAGCAACTATCTGGACTACGATTCCTCTTACCCGTGGTGATATCCATATAAGTATTTAATCTGCTTCTACCGAGATACCAGTTAAAAAGAAGTAGAATGTTGCACATTTATCTTCTGCTGTCTCTAGTGTTTTAGACAGAAATGATTTATTGGGGATAGTTCAACTTTTAGTTCAGAATCTTAACATATTTCAGTCTGGATTATGTGATTAAAAAAAGGAATTCTTAATTTTCTCATGATTCCCAGGGAGATGAGTAGGAAAATAACTGTGAGGGAACAATTTCTGTGTTTTATTTTCTCATCAGGTAACTGATTCGGATTCTGAGGAGAATATTTCTTCTGACTGGCCTTAGAAGATTTTTATTTTGCTGAAATCATACCTAGGATGAATCAGTTGTTTCAACTGGAACATAACACTATTCCAGTGTCTTTGAAAAAAATATTATGACTTATTGCAACTAGAATTTCTTCACCCACTACAGCTTTAGAGGGTATATTTATTATAGTTGTAACATGCATGACAGCCAGCCTGCACCCCCTAAGAGGCAGATAGACTATACAAAGTTCTTCATTGTTACAAACTTTTATTTTCTAATCCCACTTCAGGCCCTCCCTTGATTTTCTTAGCAAATCCATCTGTAGCCTTTCCTGTCTTCGTGCAAAAGCATCCTGGTAGGGTTGTCTCTGAAAACAGAAACATTACCTCAAAAACCTGTTAACCTTTCTGAATTGGACACTATAAAGTATTTAATGTTCAGATATTTACAGTTGTCTTGATTTCAAAAATACCTTTATTATACAGCGTTCTAACAGTATGGCTAATTTTGTCTAGAATTTAAAATTTGCTTTTGATTCTTTCATTTTCTTGTGGAGTGTATCTATTTTTTAGCCATATACTATATGTTAATTCAGTAAACTCAACTGTTTTGTTTTTAACAAAGGCTGAAAAATACTAATGGAAAAATATATAGTCTTATGTAATCATTGCAAGAAAGAGAACATTTGAAAAGCACCAGTTATGTGGTGACTTGAAATTTACCTCCCCATAATGACTTTCCAAAGATTTGAAATTCATCCAAAACGTTTTAAGTATAGCACACTCCTTGGTATTGTGTTGCTAATCTATCCTAATCATTTTATCCCATCTCCTGCATTGATTGACTTTTTTTGTAGTATCACTTATAGTTCTAGTATATATCGATTCTGTGTAAACATTTCCGTGTAACAATTCTCAAACCAAAGACACAGTTGTTTTATTACAGATTACAGTACTATATATTTTCTATTTTCAGTCAAAATTCAAGTAATTCAAGTTTAAAAAAATAGTTGAAGACCAAGAGTGTAGAAGGAAGCCATGATGGTAAAACAGTACCAGTTAATACTGCCACACAAACAATTCCACTGAAACCAAGACGGTTTTTGCAATTTGAGGGCTTTCATACTTTATGAGAAATAAAATGTCATCAAAAATAGTTTTGCTGTATAACCGCAGACAGGAACTGATAAAAATTGAGACTGAAAATAACAAAATAGGGAAAAAAACTGGAAAATGACAAAAACATTAACTTTGTTAGTGTGTAGTCTTAGCCAGCTATTAAAAACACAATCATTTAGGCGAACGATAGCGTTAACAAAAAAAAAACTGCTACCAAAGTTCCTTAAATTTAAGGTAATTAGAGCACTTGCCTCTCCTAATATTTATGTTGCTTTCTCCAGTATAAAAAGTTAACATTTGAAAATGTGAACATGTTAAACTATGTTTAACAAGTGCATTGTTTTCATTCTTCTTTTTAATTCTGTTTAAATGCTCATAAATTCTCTGCTGTAATCTTTTTTCATCCAGTGTTCAAAGAAGGACATGAGACACATAGTGCAGTACAAATAACAGCTGATCTACAGTTCAAATATTCTTTGTAGATAAATAATGTATGTTCAAAACCCATACACATTTCTCTTTCCTGACAAATATGGTCACATTTAAAAATGCATATAACATTATTGCCAATGCTCACAGTGATTATATTTTTCAATTGTTTGCTTAATATTGCTATTTCTCTTGTAAAAAATAAGATTTCTCTGACTCTTCCAGTCATCATCATCATCATCATCTTCTTTCGATTGTTCCCATTAGGGGTCACCACAGCGGATCATCTGTTTCCATTTCTTCCTGTCCTCTGCATCTTGCTCTGTCACACCAACCACCTGCATGTCCTCTCTCACCACATCCATAAAACTAATCTTAGGCCTTCCCCTTTTCCTGTTACCTGGTAGCTTCTTCCTTAGCATCTTTTTCCCAATATACTCAGCATTCCTCCTCAGCACATGTCCAAACCAACGTAATCTTGCCTCTCTGGCTTTGTCTCCAAATCTTCCTACCTGGGCTGACCCTCTAATATACTTATTCCTGATCCTGTCCACTCTTGTCACACCCAGTGCAAATCTTAACATCTTTAACTCTGCCACATCCAGCTCTGACTCCTGCCTTTTTGTCAATACACTGTCTCCAACACATATAACATAGCTGGTCTCACTACCCTCTTGTAGACCTTCCTTTTCACTCTTACAGGTACTCGTCTGTCACAAATCACTCCTGACACTCTTCTCCATCCACTCCATCCTGCCTGTACTGTCTTCTTCACCTCTCTTCCACACTCACCATTACTCTGAACTATTGATCCGAAGTATTTAAACTCATCCACCTTCGCCACCTCTACTCCTTGCATCCTCACCATTCCTCTATCCTCCCTCTCATTCACACACACACATATTCTTAGTCCTGCTGACCTTCATTCCTCTTCTCTCTAGAGCATATCTCCACCTCTCCAGGGTCTCCTCCACCTGTTCCCTACTCTCGCTACAGATCACAATGTCATCTCCAAACGTCATAGTCCACGGGGACTCCAGTCTGATCTCGTCTGTTAACCTGTCCATCACCATTGCAAATAAGAAAGGGCTCAGAGCTGATCCTTGATGTAATCCCACCTCCAACTTAAACGCATCTGTCACTCCCACCGCAGACCTCACCGCTGTCACACTACCCTTGTACATATCCTGTACCACTTTTACATACTTCTCTGACACTCCCGACTTCCACATACAATACCACAACTCCTCTCTAGGCACCCTGTCATATGCTTTCTCTAAGTCTACCAAAACACAATGCAACTCCTTCTGATCTTCTCTGTACTTCTCCATCAACACTGTCAGAGCAAACATCGCATCTGTAGTGCTCTTTCCCAGCATGAAACCATACTGCTGATCACTAATCATCACCTCCCTCCTTAACCTAGCTTCCACTACTCTTTCCCATAACTTCATGCTGTGACTGATCAATTTAATCCCTCTGTAGATAAAAATGAAGAATGGAAGGTACACCACGACAATCAAAGCAAACCAAAGAGATAAAACTTAATAATTAATTGTTTCACAAAATAAAGTAAGCGCTTTTGGTCCATGAGAAATGGTTGGCAAATTAACATATGAATTCCATCATTATACGGATTGTAGGTCAAGAAATTTAGTTTATTTAGCTATTTGCCAAAAATGTAATGGCTTTTATGTAGGAAAGACAAATAGGACCTGAGAGAGAGAATTAGAGAGCATATCTATGCCATTAATAAAGAGAATGAAGGCAATGCAATAGCTAGACATATCATCCATAATGACACCACACATAGTTTTAAGTTTTAGAGTTAATATATCCTGCCGTGAGGTTAGGAGATATAAGGAATTATACTAAGAAAGAGGAAGGTAAATGGATCATTAGACTACAAGCTGACAGGGGACATGGGTTGAACGAGAGTGTTTGAAACCATTTCTCATGGACCATGCTTTGAAACATTGAGACTCTGATTCAGTATATTAATTTAAACATGGTTTAATGTTTTAGGCATCTATATGCATATACATATGTATTTTTATATTAGTATTAGTGTATGTTAGCTATTCACTAAACACCTTTTAAATGAAATTATGTATGTTAAACACTCCGGGTCAACAAATATAAATAAATAAATAAATAAATGTTAGAGATATATATATGCATTGGCACTTTAAAATTCATATAGTGTTTTATTGGTTGCTCTGTATGAGATTGAGTATTTAAATGGTGGTTTTATACATTGAATTTGAAAGTCTGATGAAGCGTTCTTGGAAACACGAAAGCGCTTACTTTATTTTCTGAAACAATAAATTATTAAGTTTTATCTCTCTGGTCTGCTTTGATTGTCCATTTTTCATTTTTGTCTACTTTCGATTTGTTTGGAGGTACTTTACCCGTTTGGTGTTTATTTTTTGACGTTAATCCCTCTGCAGTTATTACAGCTTTGCACATCCATTCCTCAGGCATCCTCTCACTTTCCAAGA
The DNA here is from genome assembly GCF_019279795.1 of Protopterus annectens. Classification (NCBI taxonomy): domain Eukaryota; kingdom Metazoa; phylum Chordata; order Ceratodontiformes; family Protopteridae; genus Protopterus; species Protopterus annectens. The sequence goes on from NC_056731.1 coordinate 582,694,411, forward strand.
TTTCATTAAACAATCTGGTTAAAAACTCCACTGCCATTTCACCTAAACACCTCCATGCTTCGACAGGTATGTCATCTGGACCAACAGCCTTTCCATTCTTCATCCTCTTTGTAGCTATCCTTACTTCATCCTTGCTAATCCATTGCACTTCATGATTCCCTATCCCCACATCATCCAACCTTCTCTCCCTCTCATTCTCTTCATTCATCAACCCCTCAAAGTACTCTTTCCATCTGATCAACATACTCTCCTCACTTGTGAGTATGTTTCCTTCATTATCCTTTATCACCTTTACCTGCTGCACATCTTTCCTAGCTTTCTCTGTCTAGCCAATTGGTGCAGGTCCTTTTCTCCCTCCTTTAGTGTCCAACCTTTCATACAACTCTTCATATGCCTTATCCTTAGCCTTTGCCACCTCTCTCTTTGCCATGCACCTCATCTCCTTATACTCCTGTCTGCTTTCTTCATCTCTCTGACAATCCCACTTCTTCTTTGCCAACCTCTTTCTCTGTATACTCTCCTGTACTTCCTCATTCCACCACCATGTCTCCTTGTCATCCTTCCTCTGTCCAGATGTTATACCAAGCACCTTTCTAGCCATCTCCCTTACTAGCTGTGCTGTAGTTACCCAGCTGTTTGGTAACGCTTCACTGCCACCCAGTGCCTGTCTTAACTCAGCGCTGAACTCCAGCTCACAATTACCCTTTTTCAATTTCCACCATTTGATCCTTGGTACTGCCCTCACACTCTTCCTCTTCTTGATCACCAACGTCATCCTGCAAACCACCATCCTATGCTGCCTAACTACACTTTCTCCGGTCGCCACTTTACAGTCTCCAATCTCCTTCAAACTGGCCCTCCTACATAAGATATAATCCACCTGTGTGCATCCCCTCCGTTCCCTTCACCAACATGCCCATTGAAATCTGCTCCAATCACCACCCTCTCACCCTTGGGTGCAGTCATCACGACTTCATCCAACTCACTCCAAAATTTTTCTTTCTCATCCATTGCACACCCAGCTTGTGGAGCATATGCACTAACAACATTCATCATTACAGCATCAATTTCCAGCTTCATAAACATCACTCTATCCAACACTCTTTTCACCTCCAAAACACTATTAGCATACTGTTCCATCAGGATAACTCCTACGCCATTTCTCCTCCCATCCACACCATGATAAAACAATTTGAACCCACCACCGATACACCTAGCCTTACTCCCCTTCCATCTAGTCTCTTGCACATACAATATACCAACCTTCCTTCTGTCCATCATATCTAGCTAGCTCTCTCCATATACCAGTCATACTGCCAACATTCAAAGTTCCGACCCTCACTACTACAGTCCTAGCATTTCTCCTCTCTTCCTGCCTTCGGCCATGCCTTCCACCTTTTCTCTTCCTTCAGCCAACAGTAGCCCAATTTCTGCCAGCACCCTGTTGGCTAACAGTACTAGTGGCGGTCATTGTTAACCCGGGCCTTGACCGATCTGGTATGTAAATATTTACTGCTGTCCGCATGTATGAGCTGGCGAAGTTTTACGCAGGATGCCCTTCCTGATGCAGCTCTCCCCATTTATCCGGGCTTGGGACCAGCACAAAGAAATGCACTGGCTTGTGCATCCCCAGTGGCTGGGTTTCTCTGACTCTTCCAGTATTGAATGAAAAAAAATATCATGTAATGAATAAATAAAATAATAAATCATGTAATCCCATGTTCCAAGATTATATGTAAAACTGTTGAACAGGTGCTGATAAAATAAAAAAAAATACATTTATCTATGCCTTTTAGTAAAACATATTAGTTAGAGATTAACCTGCAAAAGCACATTTTGCCCCTTCACAATATTACATTTTTGCTTTAGGTGGTCATTGCTTTATATTCAAAATATGCATTGGAAAATCTGGGCTTGTGAAAAAGTTTAGAATGAAAAATCCTTTCATTGTTATCCTTCTACAAAGTAATATCCCCAAAAATCATTTAAAACATAAGGTGAATTATATGTAAATTTTAAAAAACTAGTACTACTTTTGTAACTAATAATAAAAAAAAAATTCTGCAATTATATCAGACCCCCATTCCACAAAATAAAAACATTGTCCAAGTATCAGTTGTATTAAATATTAAAGACCAATAAGAAGAACACGTCACAAACTTTTAATTCCCAGCTAATCAAAAACAAATTGGCAAAAAAGAACAGAGGCATAATATAAATAATAATTTATATATTATTATATTATTAATAAATATTCTCATAATTAAATATATAAGACATATTTCTACTATTCTGGTAATTACTACTTTTGATGCATGCAATAAATCCTGCAATACTTTTGTTCTTGTATAACTTAATTTCACATTCAGTTTCTGTGCTCATTTCATGTATTTTAAATGAATGTGAATCTACGTGCAAATATCTTAAATAGCAAAACTATCAAATAGCCCCATCTTAATGTGTACCTAATAGTACATATAACTAAACTAACACCGGCATAGATATGTTTTACATATTCATTGCAATTATGTCAGTACCAAACCATTGGGCATCAACGTACAAGTCTACATAAAAACTGGAAGTGAATGATGTCTGCAGTTTTCAACAAGTATTCATTGATATAGTAACATTAAAATAATAACATTGTGGGGTATGCTCACCCAAAACACCAATTCATACTGAACATAAGTAGTTAGGTCCTAGCATAATAAAAGCTCTGCTACTAAGTACATTCCAGTATTTCTTAAAATAAAGTTTGCTTATTTAGTCCTGTCTGCTGCCTCCTCCAGTCTAGTGCTCTGAAAATATCCCTCCAGTTTAAAAAGGTGCTACCACAGTTTAAGATGATGTGCTTGCCAAACTTTATATTGATAAACTTTTCAACATTTGAAACATCAAGGTCATGTTATTTGCTTTGATAACATCTTTTTATTATTCATCAGGAATCATCAGAAGGATTTTTTTTTAAATTTCACTCTCCCTTTTTAAGAATTTCTGTATATGTAAAATGTCTAATTTTTGAAAAAAATATATATAAGTTTAAAAGTAGATGGTGGCAGCGTCTCAGCATTTATTCTTTTAATTCTTAATTGTTCCTTTTCACTTATTTTATGTTTACAGCAAAGATGGTAGCACCCATAGTTGTTTATTTCCTGATTGATTGCTTGATTGATTTTTGCTTTGTTGACTAGGTTAGCCCTACTAGGTCTACAGCCTATTTTTAGGGAAGATCTAAGGTTCAATAGTCTCTCTTCAGGGAAGACCCAGGGAGGCTTTCATAATGAATAACAAAATTTAGCCAGGAAAATTAAAAACTTCCCTTATGCTTTCACTAGCTATTGCCCTATGGATACTACTAGTGAAAAATGTGCATAATTAGTGGATCTGAACGTGAGCAAAATGGTGAATCAGACCGCAGTTGATACTGATATAGATAATGTCATTACTTAGGGAATTAGTATAATACTTTTGAGTCAAAGTGGCTTGATGGAATGTACCTTGATTGTATTAGTGAATGTAAGGGAGTGGAACATTGACAGCAGGATGTTGAAGTGTGATGATTTGGAGAGGAGTAGGTTCCAGATAAATGGACTTGGCAAGAAGGAGTTTATTTCTCGAGAAACCTTGCAACTTGAACTGCAAAAGGCCTAACTTGGTGGATTAACAGAATTGTGCAGAATGAACAGCAAAATGCTTTTATGCTGCTGTTGCTGAAAGAGAGATTAGGCAAGCAGACGCTACATCAGTGTAAGCATCCTACAGTAAGGATAAGAAAAGAAGACAATGCAATTAATATATATTTTGTTTGGGACATGATGTATCAGCATTTGAGATTTAGGGTTTCATATATATTCATCTGGGGAATAAACAATTTTGTGACATTGCTTTTGACACTTTCCAGTTAGTAGAGAAGCATATGCATTTTACTAAAAAGAAAAAAAAAAGCTGTAATGAGTAAATTTATACAAGTGTCGCTGTACAAAAAAAGAGAAGAAAAATGTGACAGTGCATCTTAGAATTGATGGGGTTATAGAAAGTTTTATAAAGGATTTCTTCATTGAATATTTGAAGATGTAGAGACTGTTAAAAAAGAAAACCGAAAACAGTCTACTTTGGGTTAGTGCTTGGGAATCGGGGTAGTATTAAAGCTGTGGATAATCAAGTGAATTATTTACTGCATATTTTTACAGTGACTAGGAACAGAGTAACTATTAAATATATTGGCCATTGGAAAGTGTGTGTGTGAGTTATGTGGACCACATGCATTTTAATGATTGATTGTGGCAAAAAGAAGAGGTATTAAGTGTAGGGAAAGGGAACACACTGCAAAAAGCTTCAAAATCATTTCCGCAAAATGTATGAAGGAGGGTTGTTTATAATCTGAATGTGGGAAAAGAGAATCACAAAGTAACATAGGAAATGATGAATGTGAAATACAAAATCCTTCTGAAAGTGATTCCATGTGATATGATGAGGAAAATATCTAATGATGAATGTACTGAGGTACAAGAATGTATTCTCAACAGATTTATGTATTTATTTATTCATTCATTCATTCATTCATTCATTCATTCATTCATTCATTCCATTTGATAACCAGGAAAGCATGGCCATAAAAACCCTTTTCAGTGAATGCCCAAACAGAAAAGCTCTTTGGCATAGCATATTCTTAAAGAATAAGCAATTGTATTAGACAGGTTCTTACAGAAGAATTAGAAAAGCAAAACAGTATAATATATATAGGTCATCACCATCAATAGAATCCATACTTGCATAAGGTAAACAGAAAATTATGTACATTAGGGTACTACATCACTAATACTGACAACAGCTATGAAGAAATTGACAGCATTTGTTCTGTTGACACATTTTACAGCATCAATTCAGAAGGCACAAGCAGCATTGTTGGTAGAATGTAGTAACATTTTAATTTGTGTGGTGAGTGGTGTTAATTTGCAGTACTGCAGAAGTTGAGGAAGGTTCATACTGAAGTTGGCACTTTTATCTCTGTGTATTATAGGAGCAGAGCCAAATGTTTCTAGGATTTAACTTTAGTTATGTTTTGAAAGAGCTGAGGTTATCTGTCTGAATTTTATGTCACCGGAATATGGTTCCAATACAGTATGATGAAAGTAGACAAAAAAGCACACATCAATGTGGCAAATGTCCATATTGTCAATATATAAACAGTGCAGGTAGTTTTATACATCCTATCAGTGGGAAAGAATATAAGTTTAAAGCAGAGGCAGACTGTAATAGTATAAAGCTGATTTATTTAGCACAATGCATGTTATGTGAATCCTTTTACGTAGGAAAAACAACAGGCGCCTCAAAGACAGAATTTAGCACCTATATAGTATTAGGACTGGTGACCACACCAATGCATTGTGTAAACATATACAGAATACTACGTTAGACCATAAATTTAAATTTATGGTCTTAGAGGTTTTATATAATAGTCGACGCATGGGTGATATAAGGAACATCACAGAGACCCATGAAACTAGGTTGGTTATAAATCTACATGCAGATGGAGAAAAAGGCCTCAATTGTAATGTTCCATTGAAGGCCAGAAGATTGTTCAAATGACATCCATTTATGTAGTTCAATCATTTTCTTAAAAGTTAATCCTATAAGAAAAGAGCAGAAACTATGTCCATGTTTAAACAGTATTTTGAAAAACGAAGTAAGCTATTTTATATGCATAGGCTAGGAAGGTTTAATACATTAGTTTGAAAGCAGCCAATTGCCATAATAGATTCCATAAATGGAAGATAATATATATATATATATATATATATATATATATATATATATATATAAAATATATGTAATATGAGTTTGTATGGGAAATTTGTTAGCAAAGTTTATTCTGTATTAGTTATAATATTGTTCTACATGCCTATGCATTAGATATGTTATTATGGTACTGTCTGATAGTGTAGATGCATCAGTTGATTATACATATAATATTTCATAGCTATATCAAAATTAATATGAAAAAATCCATGTTACAGAATTTAGCTGTTTTGATGGCTTTGAAATTACATCACTTATTGGAAAATAATATCACATAATGATTTGAAAATCAAACTATATTAAACAGATGCCTAACAAGATTTTATTATAGCTGTTGTTCTCTTAATTAAATTTGAGGCACATGAATACATCCCAATTTTATATTATAGTTGGATTTGAATATGTGTAAAGTGAAGTCATTGACAAGACATCTTCCTGATGTAAAACTATGCTAAAAGGAATGAATGCATAATAATGAAATGTTTAGCCATGGGGAATATATTATATATTAGAAATCCCTCAGGAGTTTTTCATTTATTGACATAATAAAATATTTGCTATAAGAGTTATATGGAGTATAATCCTTTATAAAGTTTAAAAAGATATCTAATGAATAATATGTAGCACTGGATTGATGGTTTAAGTAGTTTCGGAAACTTCTTAATAAATTACGTAAGTTAAGCTGAGAGACGCATTCCGATGAATGGCATAGTCCGAGAGAGAAGGAGGTTTACTCTCAGTGGAGTTGTAACCCTAATTTGAATATTATATGGCAGATGAAATTTTAAAGCTTTCATAGATATGCATTTAGAATAAGATCACTACTATTACTCCACATTATATATAATGCCAAATGGGAACGATTAAGTTATTGTGCTTCTAGAACATCTTTAGAACTTAATAATGGCTAGTGGGTAATGGCACACTCTGGCAAAAAACTGTAATCAAGCCTACATCAGGCGCATTTTATGGATTGTCACGACCTGCTAGGTCTTATAGATTTGTTCCATCAGATGTATATATTAGCCTCTTGTTGATTTAGCCATTCATGTAAACTCTGGTATCACAAACATCATAGAATGAGGCTTTAATGATTTTTGTCATATGTTCTAGTTTGAAGTTCAGTTTTAATGACCCTTGCTATGCACTCTGCATCGGGTCTTAGATTGTTGAAATGAAAATAAATATTTATGCTTACTGAAGTTATTAAGGAAGGAATGGACATTTAATAAGTAAATTTAGTATAATCAGCATATTTAAATAAGGATTGATATATGATGGCACGTTTGATATTATACAATTTGACAAATGAGACTATCACTTCTGCTTGTTCTTTGATTTGACTGACAAAGTAGTGTTTTATAATCAGATGAATGATTATATTTATTTTAGTACAGTCAATAAAGGAATAATAACACAACTCTTTAACTGTATTTTGATGAAAGCACTTTATATTCATTTTAAGAGATGGATGAATATAAGATTTGTGTAGAACATGTGTTTTATTATTAAAAATGCATTTTTATGAATAAGAAGTGTTTAGTTATGTATGTTCATTATGGGGGAAGTCGTTTGAACCTATGAACATTCCTGGAATTTGATGGGATTTTATATAATGTGTATTAGAAAGGGATGTTACTTTAAGAGAGAATTAATGAATGACACAACTGAATTACTATTGGTACTGAGTACAATGGGAGTTTTTAAATGTTTTAACAATTAAGTGTTATCAGTTGAATGGTCTGATGAAGCAATTTTATTACTTGTGAAAGCGCTTACTGAATAAATGTGTAATATTTTAATCTGGACATGTGCCGACTCGCTAGCATTTACTATTTTATAGCAGCAGTATTTTTGTTTGATTTAACTAGCGAGTCATTAATCTGTGTAGCTGGTGTAACTCTTTGGCTTTTAGATATAAGAATAGGTTGTCAGAGTTTCTATGAAGATTGGGTTGATAAAGCTAAGTAAGGCTGTGGTGGTGCTATGGTGCGGTCTAAATCCATGCTGCTTATTTAAGAGAAGATTGAATGTAAAAAGCTATGAATTAATGCAATTTTTCAAAATATTGGAGAGAGGAAACAGAATGGCTGTAAGTCTGAAGTTAGATAGGTCAGAAGAGTGGAAACCTTTGTGTAATGGTATAATAAAGGACTTTTCCAAAATAGAGGAAATAATATTCCATTTTTGAGTGGTCTGTTAAGATAAATATAGGCTAGGCAAGTACATCTGCTGCTATTTTAATGCATGGAAAGCTTATCAGGAGCTACAGTATTGGGTTTTGATTCAAGGAGAAGTCTTTTTTTTAATAAAGGAGGTGGAGACAGGTGTGATAAACAAAGGTTTATCAGAGGATATAGCTGGAGGATGAGGAGGTGGACTAGATGGAGTAGCCATTTGTATTGGGGATGTCACATCTGGTCCTTGTTAAAGTCACTATTGAAATCCAAAATAGAATGTCTTCTGGGGGAGGTAGGTTGTTACCTGGAGAAATGCATATTGCAATTATAGCAAATTTTTATGGGGATGAATTTAAGGGATGATACAACTATGTCAGCCTTTCCAAGGTGGGGTATAGTGAAGCTATAGATGGATAAGTTGAGAGAGTTTGTATGTAGTATAGCTACACTACTGGCTTTTTTCTTGTAACAGTCTTTTCTATGGTTGTTGAAACCAGGAGTTAGGATTACCTCAGCATTTCTGGTATTTTGTTGCAGATACTTTTAAGGTTGGTATGGGATGCTTTTAGTTTTATGTTTGGATGTGAGCAACTACTTTGTTGTATAAATTGCAGAAGAAAAGAAAATACCATCTATGTAGAGCACAGGAAATAGCTGAGTTTCTTTTCTGCTACAAGGGTAATGAGGTTTTGGAACACAAATGAAAGTTTAAAGGGGGAAAGAGGACACTGAGATTAACATAATTTTATAAGGGGAATATGGTGAAAGAAAGCCCAGGAAGTAGATGAGATGGAAGATGATACTGTTATGTATATGGCTTCTCTCGGTTTAATTTCTGCATGTTTTTGGAGTTCCTAATACCATGATGGGAATGGACTCCCATTCCTAAGTAAAGTATGATTAAAATTCATAAAATTAGTATTGTTTCAATCTTTGATGTTAGCAAGAAGTGCTCTACTTAGCAACTGCAACATGCCCAAAGTTGACTCCTACAGTTCATATCAGTAGCTATCAAAATAAGGTTGTAAATTCTTTTTATGAGACTTATTGCTCCTGCTACTTTTGGAACTGTCTGTGTATCCTTCTTCCACCTTGCCATGATTTCTGCCTGCATATCCTGATAGTTTATGACTTTGTATCTCTGTATGTAAGACACTGTAAGCACTGGGTATAGTGATTTCAGTCAGCAATGCTACTTTTGTCTTCTTTTCATGGACTACTGTATCTGATTGTCTCACATCTAGTCTTGAACTGCTGGTAATGGGTGATTGATTTTCTCTATAATGTTTTGTTGCTCTTGTTTCCACTGCTTCTCACCTCCTTCAATATTGTAATGTTGCACAATCCTCAATGCAACAGTCTTGCTACATTATTATGCCTTTCAATATACAGGATTTCTGCCATTAGTGTATCACACCCAGCAACAATATGTGTGACTGTTTCCCATTCTATTTTACAGAACCTACATTTGTCTGTTTCCCCCACATGTTCAATGGACTTTGTAAATCATGTACATAGTCCACTGTCTTGGGCTGCTAATATTAACCTTTCTTCTTTTGGTTTAAATTCACCTCTCCTTAACCATTTCTGCATCAGATCCTGATCAACACAAGGTTGTTCTAGGAGTTTTCTGTACTTGCAACTATATTTATGCCTTTTCCAGATTTCTTGCCTTCTCATCTGATCCTTTTTTTTGGCACATTCAGTTGCTGCCTAATTTTTGTCTACTTTTGATTTGGTTTCCATTCCTGCTTTTCACCAATATGTCTCTGCTAAACTAAAGAGGGAAGTCATCTTAGTTTTATTCTCTTCATGTTTCAAAACGTTCACTATGCTTAGATCTGATGAGGTCAGCAGATATGCATGCAGTCCTACAATTGCAGATCTGTACATGTAATCAATTTCAAGGAGGCCCATACCTCCTTCAGACCAAGGGCTATGTAATCTTGGTATACACTGATCTTTATATACCATTTGATAAGCATGAATCATTTTTTCTTGTTTTCTCATCCAACTCATCAAATACCTTATAGTGCCTGTCAGCCATCCCAAAACTGCAAGTTACAACAGGAAGAGCAACCTGGATTATAGCTTGGACTTTATTCCTAGATGTCAGGACTGTTTTGAGCATTAATTTTAGTCTTCTAAAATATTCCTTACTAAGTTTTATTTGCATTTACTCATTTTTTGTCGATCCTTCATCAGTTCCCAAATATTTATACACTCCCTCCTGCTCAAGTTCATTTATATTACATTCCTGTCCCAGGCTGATGTTTTCTTGGTGCTGCAGTTTTTCTGCTGTAAAGGTTGCTTTTTCACATTTATCAAGACCAATTGACATTCTTATATCATCTGATAACGTTTTAACCACTTCCAATCGTGCTTTCAGCTCATTATCTGATGAACTATACAGTTTTAAGTCATCCACAAAAAGAAGATGAGAAGACTTTACACTTCGTTGGTATCTGTCAGCCAAATTGTAACCATGACTTAATCTGTTAAGTAGACAGCTTAATGGGTTAAGGGCAAGACAAAAGAGTAGCAGTGACAGTCTGGAATATCCCCATTTGAATTTTTATCCCTGGTAATAATTTGTCCTTTATCATGGATTAGCTGCAAAGTAGTTTCCCCTCTGTTTCATGGTCACTGTAATGTAATTGATCAATGTAGGGTGTAGCTTATACATCTGTAAAGACTGATTTTTGCATGAGTGTGGGATGCTGTCAAATGCTTTTTATATAATCTATCCATTCCATAATTAGGTTCTTCCTCTTTTTACAATTCTCAATTATGACTTTATTTAACAATTAATGATCCTTTCATATGACTTTCTTTTGTTACCCTTTTGTTCTGTTGTCATGATTGAGTTTTCTTTTAAATGACTATAAATGAGAAAATCATTTATAATGTATAAATTGATTTATAATTTGTAGGGCAAATGAGGAAATTTGTATGTGGAGAATTATTGTGCATCATAAAGTGGGAGATAAGTAATATTATTGGAAAGATTACATTTTGGTTGTGGTTAAAAGGGTACATGTTTTATTGTTTTTCCCATTTAAATAATGTGTATGTAGTGATCTCTGTAAGATTTTATTTGTTATGTAGATATACTGTTTAATTAAGTAACCCTACTCGTTTTAATAAGTGCTGTGGGATCTTTTACAACCACCTTGGCTATCGTCAGCTGTTAGGGCCCCAGTTAAAACATTTCATCTAAAGTATAGCACACTGAGAAATACAGCAGCCCCTTATACTGCACAGCAGTAGAAAAGGAATGCAATCACCCCATGTGAAAACAAAACCCAGAAACTTTTGATCTTCCAGCCTCAAAGGTAAATGTGCTAAATGTGCCACAGACGGTGATGTTGTAGTTGTTGATGTTCTGCTGCTTGTTCTTGTTGCTTGCACACTACGTGTGCTTTTTGCAGTTGGTCAGGTAGACAACTTATAGCATGAAATAAAATCGCAGTAAGAGTTATACATAATACAAGTTGTTCACACAGCTCTTGTAATAACATTACATAAATGAAGTAGTTTAGCATTGTAGTTTAAATACCTTACTACATATACATAAAATTAAACATTTGTAAATCCTGTTGGTGTAGTAAACATTATTGGGATTTATTTTTATAATTCCTAAGATTGCTTTTCAGTATGTGTCAACAGAAGCTTGGAATAATAAGTACAGTTAACTAATATGACCTCGAGTGACTTAACTTATATGGAAAAACATTATTTTTTGAACTTCTGACTGCCTTTCCAAAGAAATGGAACTCTATTCCCCATTTCTCTCATCACATATTACTTTGTTGATTTGTACAAAACTTAAGTTCTACTAGTGTATACCACTTTTGGACCATAGGGAGTAAACTGTTTTAACTTTCCAGGGAAAAGAATGTGTACTTTAATGTCATTCTGTTTGAGAGCATTGACATAGGATCAGAAGGCTTTCCTTATGTCTTTTGCTTTAGTCCCATACTTATGGTTAGATCTAGTGATACTATGCCTCACCTTCACTGAGAAATTGGACCAGTCACTCTTTAGTATCATATCCCTTCTGCATGTGAGAAATACATTTTACTGTTATTGACCTAGATGGTGTAATTGGTTTGGCTAATTTTTTTGGTGCAGAAAGATTACAGTGAACTGCAATAAGATTCCTTCCCAAACCCCAAGTACTCATTGACTGTCCTTCCATCTTCAATCATTTTATATATTTTTACTTCATTTCTTCTTGATCTATTTCCTAATTTTTTTTTAACTTGTAATGTAGGCAGTTCAAGTTTCATAAGTAAGTACTGGGCTAACTGCCCTTGCAGGCCCTTATAGGCCTCGCCAATTTCCTTTTTGTACTCAAATTAACTTATATTTTGTTAGAGATTGGCCTTAACCATCCCATGGTCAATAATTATATATTATCTCAAATGAGAATAACTGAGATCATACTGTAGGTCATGTGAGAGGGGACCTATGCATGGCATAAAGCATTTAGGAGCTGCCTCTATTCATTAGTAGTACAAGGGTTAGTCCTGGGTTTAAGTCCTGGATTGGTAGTTGTTTTGATTAAAAAGGAATTTAGTTTGATCTTTAAATTATTTCAGTTTTCCATTTGTATCAATTATTGATCTTTTACTATCTTTTATTTGGCCTTCTTTGTTTGTTTGTTTGTTTGTTTAGTGCAGTTCTCTTGAATAAAGTTCATTTCTGACTGAAACAGATCTGTTTTGCAAATCAAGTCTTATACCAGCAAAATCAAATTCTTATAGATAAAGTTCTGGCTGTAGAGATTTAACTGCACTCCTTTTCCATCTCATATCCAAAATGAAGCAAATGAGGTAAGGCAAAGTATTCCCAAATAGTTTTTTTTAAACATTACTGTTAAAATTATTAATTGTCTGAGGTGCATCAAACAGGAGATACTACTTGCCATCCATCATGGATATCTCACTCCCATGCCAATTCCATCAACTTCCACTTAGAAAACTGTGCTACCTTTGTCAATTAACCAGGCACTTATCCTTTGTCACCCCCGAAAAGGGGCATTTCTGCTTTGTGGGCATATTCAGCTAATTCATTCATAAAATAAATAAAAAATAACATAGGTAATACACATGAAACAATACCCCTTTAATGGTACTCATTATGGAGGCTGAAAGGCGTTTCATGGGGTACCATTTTATTTGATACCAGATGGGTATTAAGAGATGAACAGCTGGCTTTATTATCAGTGATAGATATTTGCCTCAGCTCCCAAGAAATTCTTGTTGCAAATTTTCCAACTGAATAGCCAAAACATTTGCAGTAAAATAACTCAACTGCATGCATGGATAGTCCAACACTCTTCTGACATGCTAATACTTACAGAAACTTGGCTAAAGCCTGCTCCATATTAAAGATCAAGAAATACTACCACTCAGTTACAACATACTGACGGTAGACAGGCAAAACAAAAAAAGAGGTGGTGTAACCATCATATGTATAAAAATACTCTGCAACTTAACCTTTCCCATCTCCCCAGCCAAACCTTTAATAATGCTGAAATTGTTAGTACTCTACTGAAGCCAACCCCCTACAAAACCCTATTGATAACAGGGATTTGCATCCCTCCTGGAAATAGCATCAGCACCTCCAAAGAATTTCTGTCATGGGTCACCTCAAATATCCCACTAGAAAAAAATCATTTTAGGTGATTTCAGTATCAACTGACTGTCAGTTGTTATTAACCTAAAAATATCATCAATCTCTATGGTCTGACCCATATAATTACCTCTCCCATTCACTACATAAACAATACCAACAAAGTTTCAGTATCTGATTGGTTACTCACCTCCTCCTCTAGTAACATATTCTCCTATGTTTCTTTTTCTAATGCTGTAAGTGATCACCCTCATACCTTTGTCACTGGTGCTTAACACCACATTCCCAAACTGCACCACATTAATGGGTATTCAATCTCTCCCACTTTCAAAATGAAACATTTCTTCAGAACCTACAGCTTTGTAACTGGCAACATCTAAAGGATCTCCCTTTAGATGATGCGATTACAGAATTCTCCAGAGCCTTTCTAAATATTCTTAACAGTTTAGCCTCTCTTAGCACAAAAATGTGTAAAAACCACAGGGTTCGGACCTGGGTCCTCTTCTGTTTGGTATATACTTCTCCGAAGTCCAGGCCAACATGAAGAGACCCTACTTGACAAAGTTCACAGATGATTGCAAGTTGGGAGCCATAATTAACTCCCCAAGTGATGCTGACATCCTACAGAAAGGCCTCACTGAGGCCAACGACTGGTGTTAGAACCGTGGCCTTAAGGTCATTGCCAAAAAATGTGTCATCATCCCCTTTAGGAAAAACCCGGTTCCCATGAATTACCACATCGATGGTAGTCCACTGAACACAGAAGGCATCATAAGAGGTCTGGGAACAGAAGCTGACAGCAAATTCTCTTTTGACGACTACATTGCCACTGTGGTCAGGAAGTTCTTTCACTGTGGCACATCTCATCATTGCCTCCCTCTACTCTTCCCTCATTAGGCCAATCATTGAGTACAATGCCCCATTTGGCATGTACCTCACTAGACACCTGCAGCAACTGGAGAGCCTGCAAAAGTACCTCACAAAGAGGATCCTAGGCCTTAAACACTTGTCCTATATGGACAGACTCAAAAAAATCCAACTATTCTCTGTCTCATATTGCCTACTTAGAGGCGATCTCTGCTTGACTTACAAAGCCATGTCTGACCCTGCTCTATTACAAATGCTACAGCTAAATAAATCCCAATCCCCCATACTACACACTCCAGAGACCTCAACCTCATTACCACAATCAACAGAACAAGCTGGAGGGACAGGTTCATAACCTAGAGACTACCCATGCTATGGAATAGACTTCCCTTATATGTCAAACGGAGCGCCTCACTGGCCCTGTTCAAAAGAAATCTTGATGAGTGGATAGGAAATAGACAATACATCCCGGGAATCACTCCAGTGGCTCTACTCGACAGAGGCACTGGGAACTAAGGTCTGGTGGCACGATGCCAGGGTAATCCTATGGGCTAGGCTTGTAAAGACTCTAGGGCCATTAGCCTAGTACACACCTATGAACCTATGAATCCCTTGACTGACAAGAGCCACAAAACAT
>NC_056731.1:582717033-582732033 GCF_019279795.1 Protopterus annectens
TTTTGGAATGTCAAGTGATGAGTCATCTGTCTCATCAGAAAACCTGGTCTGCTGTTGTGCTAATGGGATAAGACTAGTATTTCATCTCTGCCCCGATGATATCAGATGAGCAGAAGGCACAACAGGGAGGGAGCCTTGAGGTGGAACCACACGGGGGGGGGGGGCTGTGATATGGATCTGGTCAAGGAGCCAATCATCATCATCCCTAGCACCTCAAAAGCAGATCCAGTCTTGGTCAGATCTGTGGAACTTGGTTGGGTGGTAAGATCTGATCCTTCCTTTGGAGAAAACGTCCCTAACCCGAGAGTAGGCTCTGAACTCTTGAGGTTAGATGGCTGAGATCAGGGGTCAGAACTGATTCTTTGAAGGCTGAAAACCTTGGCAGCAGTATAGTTTCTGAGGATTAATCCAAATTGGCAGTCAAAGTCATCCAGTTGACTTCTTGGTCGCAAGACTGTCATCCAGTCATCTTCTTAACCCTAAGACTGTCTCAGATCTGAAACCATAGCCAAGGGAGTTGGATCCATAAAACTTAAAGCTGAAATAGGAGGGAGGATCATGGATGAGGAAGCAAGTCCTTGGGAAAGTGCTGGATCTGAGTGCACTGGAGCTGAAGGTCAGATCATTGAAGGAATAAGGATGAAAGTGAAATAGGTGGATTCGACTGCCTTCAGAGCCAGAGTGAATGGAATAATTCCCATCTGTATTTGAGTCTTTTGGAACCGGTATATCAAGAGGTCCACATCTGCTTCAGAAGTACTCATGTATGACCAGAAGGATTTGGTTGACAAAGCTGAGGATGGTCTGGAGGTAGTACTCTGCATCTGATCCCAGGAGATTCTTTAACAGGTCGGTCCTGGAGAACAGTGGAATCCAAGACAAACAGATCTGGAGGTGGAGAGTAAGTCAGCATATGTGCCAAACATTCCTTCAACTTGAGCTTCTTTGGAGTTGTACATGAAAATGCTGGATCTGATGGTCTTTTCTTTGAATCTGAGTCTTTAACCTTCACTGGTTTCTGTGAGCTCCTCTTTGTCTTAGATATCTGTGGATCTGGAGTGAGTAATCCTTTAAGGATCAATTTATTTCTGTGGTCAGCCAGTTCTGTGGAGCCAAATCCCTTACAAATTTCGTAGTCTACTACTAAATGGGGGAATCCTAAGTAGACCATGTATTAATTCTAAAGATCAGCAGGTGGTAACTTATGCCCACATGTACAGCATTTTTAAAGTACATAGCACACCACACCAAAATACTCACACAACAAACTATTGCAAAGTATCTCAGGTAAGGCAATCTATTTCAAACTGTTTTAACTATATTCTGCTATAGTTAACTATCTCACACTGTATTGAACTATCTTATGCTATTTCAAAATATTTCAAACTACTTCAAACTATTTGCCCCTAACTCCTAACTGTCCTCAACCTAACTATATCCACCCTGCTCTGGTTTAAAGATTTTCTCATCTGCCAGCAAGCCGTTAAATGGATGGAATCCCTATCTCCCCTCTTTCTAGTTACCCTAGGTGTACCACAGGGATATAAACTTGGTCCCCTGCTTTTCACCATTTTCACAAACAACCTACACACAGCCACCCATCAAGCAAATTTGGTCCAATATGCCGTTGATGCTACACTAATCTGTGCAGCTCCCTCTCTCCAAATTCTCCAAGAAAAAATCCAGGAAGCCTTATTCTAAATCCCCCCCTAAAAAAATCTCATGCTTTTCTAACCCTCCAAAGCTACTGAACCCACTCCACCTTTTAAAATTTCATCTACAGATTACACCCCCATCAACCAAGTGCCACAAACCAAACTGCTACGGACAGCCATCGACCAAAATCTTAAATTCAACAAACATATCGCCCAGAACATAACTAAAGTTCATAAAAAAAACTCGGCACCCTTTATTGTTGCAAAGACCACCTGACCACACACAGTAAGGCCAGCATAACTAGAACTCACCTACTCTCCACATTACTATATTCATCACTTGTTCTAACCAACCTAAACAAAGGTGACTTATAGCAACTGGTTAATTTATTTAACAAAATAACAAAATTCACTACCAACTCTTCCTATCGATCCCATCACTGTCAATCCCTGAAACAATTAAGTTGGCTAGAATTACCCAACTTATTAAATTTTAACCAACCTACTATGGCTCATCATATAATCTACCACCCCAATAAAACACCATCTCTAACAAGCCTACTCAACCTCTACAACAACAACCCACAAACAAAGCGCTTGTAGAAATAACCAAAAATATACATCAGACGACTCCCTTTACTCAAGTGCAGTTGCCAAAATTGGGAACTCCCTCCCCCTTGAAATCAGAATGCAAGATGACAAATCAAAAATCAACTAAAGTCCTATCTAACCAATTCACGAATATGTAACTGGCAAGACCCAGTCTAACTAACCTAATAAACACCTAGTCCTTTCTCATAACAGATCATGAATGATGTATTTCCTGGTAAAGTACTACAAGTGTACCGGGCATGACACTTCAGTGTGTATCACTGTCTTACTTTAATCATTACTTAAACTTTAATCACCTGTACCTTACTTGCTGAGTATATTTTAATGTATTTTGTAATGACTATGTTGAATATATTTGTATTGAATGTTTTGAATAGTTTTTGTTATCATGAATTTGTTGAAAATCATTGTATTGAATGTCTTGAGTACTTTTTGAATTATAATGTACTATGTGGAGTTTTTCTCCTCAGGCCTCTGCTGAAAACGGGCAGTTTCTTCCCAGTCAACCTTTCCTGGTAAACAAATATAAAATAAATAAAATAAAAATAAAATAAATAAATTTATAACTTTAACTTTCAAAAGAAAAGTTCTGGAACAATTAAAAGGAGCTGCTTCATATAATGAGGCTATCAAAAAAGTAGAATTTCAATAAAATATTTAAAGTCCCTAATATTCTAACGCTAGATATGTTTTGAGTTTATTCTAAAAGAACTAACTAGGCTGAAAACAGTACACACAGAAGTTCCCTGAGAGGAAGGCAAGAACCAAAGAAAAGGATACACAAGCCACGGAAGGGCAGTAAACTCAAGAGGTAGAGCACTTAGCACTTGTCAAACACATCTGGTGATGAAGGTGGCAAATAAGATCTGAGGTAGTTAGGTGGACAGATGCTTTATGGGCGGGAAAATTAAGTGCCTCTGTATTGGAGCACTGAAGCTGCCAGTCAAATCCAGTAAGTGGCCTACAAGGACCCATGTTTGGAATCAGTTGGACTGAATGAGCAAGGATTCATAGTTTCATGACTTTTATATTTGATCTGAATGGCCAAATTAGAACACAGACTTTGTCATGTTGTTTGAAAAGATGAAGATCTTACCCATCAATTTAGCTGTTTTAAATGAGTGCAGGGAATCACAATGTCTGATGGGTTAGGTGAATCTGTTCCAGAGCCTGTCTACTGATTGTGTTACATACCTAGTCTTTTAGATATGCAAGTTCTGAGTTCAGATTTTTTTCAGAGGAATGGGAATTCCAGCGTGTTACTTTTAGTCCCAGTTTTACACAGTCAAATGACTGAGCTGGGTGACTAGTACAAACAGTGCAGAGCTTGAAGTTATTCCATGCCAGTGAAGTGACTTTGCTTATCCTTACTAGAATGCAGATATACTCCACTAGAAGGTATTGGCCTACCACCTGCTCATGCATTATTTAGATGTAGATTAAAGGAAAACATTCTTACATGTACTCCTTTGTTGATTTCTGAGAATCAAAATCAAATCAAGTGAAAGTGAGGCATAATCAACCAAGTTAAATGTTTAAGTCATGCTGTAGTAGATGTACCAAGACTTTTTCTGACCTGAAAGAAGGGCAGGTGAGAACTTGGCAAAGTTGCTGTCAGAATCAACCTGAAGACTTGCATTAAGCAAACATGAACGCCAAGTTGATATTTTATGAAAATGTTATATGACATATTGCTGAGAAGAAATAAAAAACATATGCTTTGAATGAAAAGTGATTCACAAAGTGATTGGGATATGCTAAGAGATTTTTTCCACTGCACTTTACATGGGTTCAAGGTGTCTAAAGAAATGCCACAAAAGTATCCAAAGCAGAGCAGAGGTAGTAAGAACATTCATTAGAACTACCACGAAAGTCATCATAAGATCTGATTGCAGGTTCATTTTTGGTTGTAGGTACCACTGATGTGTGTGTGTCTTCATCCCCAAAATGTGTGAAATTTGGAAGACCATTGAGAAAGTCATCTCAGTATAGTGACAGTTCATAAACAGTTAGCCATAATGATAATTATAATAAAGTAAGAGTGTTGAAGTATTACAATCTTTTCTTTGTCATTCGTGCATCAACATGAGATATTTGTCTAGTCCTAGTTTTGATTCAGAATGCTATACTTCATTTGACAGACATATTGCATAAAATGATATAAATAGTGAAACATCTATTTAAATGTTTAATAATGCAGGTGTTTATTTGAAAAAGGGTGATGTAATGGGTGGTGTGTCTCTGTAAAGGACTGATACCCTTATAGCATTCAAAGTCCCAGTATATATGGCCCCAGTGTCTGATTTTCTATGTGCTCCTGTGCAGGTAGAACTGACAGCCCTGCCCCCTGTCTCCATTCCCACTATTTTGTTAAAGTTAAACCCCTATTTTGTACTGTTGTAGATTAAAGATCTAGTATGACTGTATCTGCTATATTATTCCATTCATAGATCCTTCAGTGGAAATCTCACCTTTTAAAGATTATATTTTCAAGTAAGCAGAGTGATTACCCATCACCATCACCAACACCACCAATGCTTTGGTTAAAGCTGCTTGCATGCTTTGTGACTGCATGTCATCTCCTTTACCAGATGTGATTATCTGAATATCTTGAGAAGTAAACATTCTCAGCACAACTCAAGCCTCTAATCCTTCTATGTCGGCATGCACATTGTAGAATTCAAGGACTCTGGTCCTTACATTAGATTGCACTGATTTATCTTGCATTTCTTGATGGACCTATTTTGGCTTCATTTTTTTTTTAATTGAGAATTTCCCCTCAGCCTCCTGTGATCACACACTTTGGACACATTTAGTTCAGAATTTATCTTGTACTGTTTCAAAGGTTGTAACTTATCAAGGCTTTTAGGGAGTCAAACACATGACTCATTCATTAAAACTCTCTGGGTGATTCCAGTATAAGTCATGTGTTATACACATACACGTGTATGCATGTGTGTGTATAATGTATGTCTGTATGTGTGTATATACACACACACACACATATATATATATATATATATATATATATATATATATATATATATATGTGTGTGTGTGTGTGTGTAGGTATAGATATATAGATCCTTATTACATTATGGAAAGCACAGAAGACCGAAATTCATAACGAGATAAAAAGATTGTAAGTTCAAAACAAAGAAATTTGACTTTGATGAAACTTGAAACCATGAATCACCAACTGTGCATGTCAAACAGCAGTACATATATACTTCTAAACCTCAAAATCCCATATAATTGAAACTCATTTTCATGAGAAATAATCAAGAAACTTTGAATACCCGAACGTCAAATTTTTCCCAGAATAAGTAAATACTTGCCCAAACTTAAACAAAACACATACAGTAGTAAATATACCCTCCTAGGTCAGGGGCTGCACCACCCACACCCCCTCTAACTAACTACACACATATATATATATATATATATATATATATATATATATATATATATATATATATATATCTCAACTCCAGGATCGTACTGCAGTGGAGAAAAGGGCATGTTGAGCAAGTGTTTACTTACCCTGAGGAAAATTTGGTGTTCGGGTTTTAAGGTTTCATGATTTTCGTCTTGCAGAAAATGAGTTTCAATTATATGGGATTTCAAGCTTCTGAAGAGGCAATATATATATATATATATATATATATATATATGTGTGTGTGTGTGTGTGTGTGTGTGTGTGTGTGTATATATATATATATATATATATATATATATATATATATTACACACACACACACATGTATATATATATATATATATATATATATATATATATATATATATATATATATATATGTGTGTGTGTGTGTGTGTTCCCATTTGAGGTGGTCAGCCTTCTGTTTCATTGAACGTGTATGGTGGCTCTGAACTTGGGCTGAATAGTGTGTTTGAAAAATCTCATATTGGTCAAAATGTGGTTTTGCTGAAGGACATAGGGTTGATTTTGCAGCTAAGTAGGGTTTGTTTTACTGTTAAAACTGTTGGATATTACGAAAGTTTCAGTATCAGAGGTTAGGAGTGTTTGTGTGTGTGTGATAGCATGTGTGTTAGGCAAGGGTACATATTTAGAGTTACGTGACTGCTTGCAGGTTGTGTTTAGGGCTAGGTAAGGGGATAATTTACTGTTTTGTTTGTGCATTGGTAAGTGTGGTGCTAGCCTGAGCCTGTCCTCTATAGTGGTAGTGTTGCAGAAAATCATTTTCTTATGTAAGGTGCAGGGTGTTATGGTTTGCAGGTATTAGCAAGGTGGTTCAGGGAATCAAAGCCCCACCACCTAATACACGATAACAATGGCTGTACCTCCAGTCCCTACCCTACCTCTGCATCCTACCTTAGAAAAAACATTTCTGTGACATTACCACTTTTCAGAGAAGGTTGACACGATATGATTGTGGAGTTTTTTTTTTCTTGTAAGATCATAAAAGAAAATTGTTTCCTTTTGCAGCCTTTTTATAGGTTCATAGGTAGGTACTAGGCTATCTGCCTGAAGGCATTTATAAGCCTAGCCAGAATGTGTTTGCTTTTGCCACCCCCTTAGATTAGTTCCTGGTGCAGCAGAGCCACTGAAGTGATCCCCGGGGTAAACTTTCTGTTTCCCATCCACTCGTCAAGGTTTCCCTTGAAGAGTGTTAACAAGGAGCTCTGTCTAATGTAGATTGGAATCTTGTTCCAAAGCATGGGAAGTCTCTGTGACAGGAATCTATCTCTCCCGCATGTCCTATTTATTGTTGTGGTGAGGTTTAGATCCCTAGAGCGTGTGGCTTTTCTTTAGGTGGAGCATGTTCATCAGTTCTGGGTTGGACATGGCCTTGTATGTCAGGCAGAGATCACCTCTGAGTAGGCACTATGTAACCGAGTACAGCTGGAGTTTCTTCAGTCAAGCTGCATAGGGCATCTGTTGGAGGCCAGTGATCCTGTTGGTGAGGTACTCCTGTGGTCTTTCCAGCTGTTGCAGGTGTCTTGTAAGATACATCCCAAATGGGGCGTTGTACTCTATGATGGGTCTGATGAGCGATGAGTAGAGGGGCACAATGACCTGTTTTGATCTGGATGCGAACCCTTTTGTGATAAGGTAGGTCATGTAGAAGGATTTTCTAACCACTATGGCAATATGATTATCAAAGGAGAGTTTACTATCTACCTGGGTCCTCAGATCCCTTATTATGTCTTCCGTATTTAGGGGACTACCACCTATGTGGTAGTTTGTGGGTACTTTGTTTTTTCCATAGGGGATGACTATGCACCTTTTGGCATTTAGCTTGAGGCCATGATTTTGACACCAGGTATCCGTCTCAGTGAGACCCTTTTGGAGGATGCCTGTGTTAGCCGGAGAGTCAGTTATAGCCCCTAGTTTGCAGTCGTCTGCGAACCTGGTCAGCCGTAGTCCTCCTTTGCTTGCCTGTACCTCTGAGAAGTATATGCCGAACAGGAGGGGTCCTAGGACTGAGCCCTGGGGAATGCCACTTGTAACCAGTTTAGAGTCAGACCTAGCTCCCGCAACTCTTACCATGTGGGTTCTGTCCGTGAACCAGTTGGCAACCCATCTCGTGACGTAGGAGTTTATGTTCAGGCTGGTGAGCTTGCCTATAATACCAGAATGGGGAATGGTGTCCAAGGCCTTTGCGAGGTCTAGGTAGGCTGTTTGTACCACCTTTAGCTCATCTATAGCCTTGGTAACTGTCTCAAAGAAGTCCACTAGGTTTAGGAGGCATGATCTGCCATCAACAAAGCCGAACTGGGTAGGGTCCAGTGTTTGGAGATTCCCAATGTCTCTGTTAATGAGTTCCATGATGATGCACTCCATAGCCTTGCAGACCAAGCTAGTCAGGCTTATAGGGCGATAGTTCCCGGGGTCTGTTGCGGCTCCACCTTTGTGGAGTGGAATAACCATTGCTGTGCACCACTCTATGGGTACGTAACCTGTAGAGAGGCTGAGTTTGAACAGTGTGTTTAGGTGAGAGGTTAGTTCATCTTTGAGCTCGTGTAAGACACAGCCTGGGACACCGTCCGGTCCGATTGATGCTGATTTTTAGCTTTGGAGAGGGCTGTTTTAACCTGAGTGTCTGTGATTTCAGAAGCTCCACATTCTTCTGGTATGGTTATGGACCGTTTTGGGGGTGGGGGGGTGACGTTTGTGTTGAACCTGTCTGCCAGGATGTTGGCAATATCAGTCAGTTCAGTGTATTTTTTACCATTCTGCATTAACTCCGAGCAGATCTGAGCATTGCCACTTAGATTCTTGACATAGCTAAAGAATGCCTTGTGGTTATCTTTGGAGTCCTTGGCAATTTTTCTTTCGAAACTCGCCTTGGATGATTTAATGACAGATCGTAGTTTCTTGCTGATACTGATCAGGGATGTTTTCCCTTCTTGGGATTTTACTCTTTTCTGTACTAGTTTCCTCCTTCTGTTGTATAGCGTGTTTATGGCAGGAGTCCACCAGACTGGTTTCCTTTTCTTGGAGGAGTGAGTCTTGGTTTTGCTTGGGATAGCACGATCCATACATTCTTGTAGGTGCCCATAGAATGCATTAGTAAAGGATTTTGCAGCTTGGACAATGTTATCCTTTAGCATGGGGGCTTTGAAACTTTCCACCTAGGTCTTAAGTAATGTGAAGTTTGCTTTTGAAAAGTTTTTCACGGTGGTTTCCTTGTTCGGGGGTAGTGGCATAATGTGGATATCCAAAGTGATTTGTTTATGGTCAGATCTAACCAGCAAGGGGTTGACCTTCGGTGTGGAGCACCGGTTGCCCATGTTGGTGATGACCAGGTCCAATATGTTGTCACCTTTGGTGGGAGTATTGACCAGTTGATCCAGGGCGTTTGAGTTGATAAATTCTAGGAAAAGTTGGGCAAGGGAGTTAGTACTTGAGTAGTTCTCCCAATTAATGTTTTGGTAATTGAAATCACCCAATATCAGGGTGTTTGGTAGGACCTTTATATTTCCCAGTGTTTCCAGAAATGTGGAATGGGGGTCCTGGGACATGGTGGATGATCTGTAGCAAGCTACAATTTGAATTGCAGTTTTGCCTGTTGTTAGTTGCACGTGGATGATCTCAGAAGCGTCGTACTGTGCCACTAACCTGGAGGTGTGGGTATCCTTGATTAATATGGATACGCCCCCACCTTTTGTGTTTTGGTCCAGGTTCTGTGGCCGAACTGCATGGTATGAGTTGTAGCCTGGTAGTGCTGAGGTGCTCTCTGGAACCTTAAACCATGTTTCTGTTACTGCACATATATCAATTTTTCCATACTGAGGAGTGCCTCGAGTGCGTGCATTTTGAGGTTTAGACTTCTGGCATTGAGTAGCATTAACCTCAGTTTTTTGTTACTTGTGTTATTTATGGCGGTGGGTTTGTCTTTTTATCCTTGTCTAAAAAAGGCACTATGGGGGTGGCAAGAGCCTTGGTCAGTTTTCGATAGCCTAAGGGTGACAGGTGCAATCCATCTCTAGCGAAGCAGAGTGGCTTGTCGAGCATGTCATCCCAGGCGGACAGACACTGGATCCCCTTTGAATGACACCAGAAACTTAGCCAATTGTTGAAATTAATATTTTTTTCTTTATACTGTGATATTATTCTTGATGAGGCAGAATGTACTCAGGGTCAGGGTCTTACCGGCCTGGGCTACAAGATCAGAGAGCTTTTCCATGTCTCTTTTCATGTAGTCCAGGAAGGTACGGCTCAGGTCATTCACACCAGCATGGACAATGGCAGAGTCGTATTTGTACTTGTTCTGGAGTGACCTTAGTGCTTGTGTTATGATGATTATGTGATCCTGGCACCCGACAGGCAGCTAACAGTAACGTTCTCCTTATTCAGCCTAGTGAGTGGGAAGTCAGTGTGCCTGACTATAGAGTCACCTATTACTAGTATGCTGGGTATGTTATTTTGCCTTAAGGGCTGTGATTGCATGGCACACTGGTTTTGCGAAGTATGTGTTTCATGATTTGTGTTGGTGGGGTGGAGGTTGCTTGGATGTCTGCTTTGGATGTCTCTGTTGCTTTTGCAGATTTTTATTTAGAGCCTCCGAGTATGTTTTTGTGTATTTATGTGTGTTTTTTGCCGGTGTTGGTTTAATGGGTCTATGTGAGACTGGTGGTGTGATGCAAGTATTTCCGTTCTCCTCTTGACTGTCTGATCCAGCCTTGGGTTGAGAGAGCTTAGCCTCCAGTTTGGCTATATAATTGCATCTCTCACATGTATTAGTGTTTGGTGGTAGGAGGAGAGGGTTGTCTGTGTACATGGGGCAGTTGTAATATTGCCTCAAAATGCCCAGATTCACCATTTGGACTGGAGAGTACGCCTGAAACTGCACTTTGGACATGCCTGTATAGGTACAATGAACTGTTTTACTGAATGGCTGGTAAAGTTGAATAGTGAGCCTTGTCCTTCTGTACAGTATAGGAGGGTCTAGTGCTAGGGTTTATAAGTGCTTGCTATGAGTTTTGAGCAAGTGCCGGGCAGAGAAATGAATGGCTTGAGTGCTTAAGTTGAAAGTTTGTCTAGTTCCCAGGGAAAATTTCAAAAGGAGACTATGTGGAGCCGGGAATAGTTATACCCTAGCTAACCGGCGCTGCCTGGCGTGCAGAACCGGGCAAATGCAGTATTTATAGCAGGGAAATGAAAGAGATAGAAATTAGCCCAAAATGGCCAATAAACTATTAATTTCTGGTCTGAAACCACTCCTCCAGGGACAGATAGGCTGCTCAAAGCTCTCCTCGCTCACAGGTGAACAGAGAAACTTCCTTCTATCCAAGTAAGGTATGGGCAAACACAGAGATTTGTATCACAGCCCTGAATTCAGCACTTAACCTGAAAACTGGACCATACTAGCTTAGAAAGGCGGGAAACAAGTATATATATATATATATATATATATATATTTTTTTTTTTTTTTCAGAAAATAAAGCAGATACAATCAAAAAAAACTCTAAATGCACAGAAAAGGATACTTATTGTTATATATCTTAGATCAGAGTTGCAGTCAATGCCCCTAGTAATAAAGTAAGAAGAAACACAAACGCAGTAAAAACAGATGAACAGAATGCAAATTTATATATAATATATATATATATATATATATATATATATATATATATATATATATATATATATATATATATATACATACATATATAAAACAATAGAAAATGAACAACTGATTTAAACACATTACCCAATTAACCAGAAAAAAGCTCAAAACTGAGCCGTGCTCCAGCAGTCTTCAATCAGACAAGTTCTAACTGCACACTCCTGCTGCTAGGGTTCTGGGGATCCTTCTCCAAAAAAAAAAAAAAATGGCCTGGGTCAGTGCTCAAGTTATACAAACAAAGCTAGATTCAGCAAGCCTGAATCTTCTCTATGCTGCAGCAACAAGGCGCACCAATTTCAGAAAGAAACAGTTCAGATAAGCAGGCACAGTAAGCCTGTGATCAGAAATTCCCAGCTCAGAAGGGCAGAATCCAGCCTCCCACAAGAGTGCAGACCACACCTTCTTAATGTAAAAAAACTGGCCCAAAGCCCAAGTGCTTAAACCAGAACTAATGCACTTTAGAACAGACACTAAGCCTTCAGTCAGCAACTTCCAACTCAGAAGGATGTAAGTTTCCTGTCCTGCCACAACAGTGCAGACCACAAACCTTCCTAATGTGAAACAACTGGTCTAAAGCCCAAGTGCGTAATCCAAAGGATTAGAATAACAGGTACAATTTAATCGGCTACCAGCAAGCAGTAATAAATGCAGCAGAATAAATGCTATTAAGTACTTTTAAGAACAGGCAGCAAGAGCAAAATAAGTAATAAAGTAGGAAGAAACACAAACACAGTAAGCAGATGAATAAAGTGCAAAACATTTTTTTTTAAATTTTCTGTTTGTTTGATTTTCAGAAACTGTGACTTTCTAAATGCAGGCATTGGTCAGCATTCAGACAATGGTTTGCATTTTCTTGAGTTGCCTTGAGCCTAGATAGATATGTGAAAACATCAAGTACAATGTACTCAAACAAATGTTTGAATCTGCACTGGTCAAACACAAGTTAAAATAATTAAACATCTTTTTGCAGGAGTTATGCCCCCCCCCCCCACTAGTTTTATATACCAACTCCAAGATTATACATTACGGAAAACCAGACTGTCAAAATAACTTGCTGGAACTGGGGATCTTTGAATCAAATAAATCACTTTTGTAATACTGCTTCTGAGATTTTTAAGAAAGGAAACAAAGTGCAAGTGCTGACTGCTTTACACGTAGCAAACATAATATATTTGAGTGAGAGAATGACAAAATGATTTATCTTTGATTACACAAGTTTACAGAGTACTGTAAACCCAAGAAAATATTCTTTATGTAAAACATTTATGTTGCAAGAAATGAGAGGCTGTATGCATCTATTCATGCTTACATGACTGACCTTAAATGTAACACTAAAGACTGTGAGTTTGGATAAAAAATAAAACTGTGTGTGACACATAGAGTGATTATGTAGGAAGCAACTTGCTGATGAAAAATATTTGTCATTGGAAAAGTTAATAGATATGTGCTGAACAAGTGAACTGACAAACATGTATTTGAAAGAATAAACTATGGAGGTGGAAATGTATAACTTAAATTTGAAAGAAGAAAAAATAGATTGTGAAAAAAGAAAGCTTAGTTTGTGAAAATCAGGCAGAGCATAGTGTGATGCATTTAAAAATAAGATGTGCTCGATATAAACCAATTTGTGTCTAAGGTATGGATATAGTCATGGTGGTAGAACTTCTGCAGCTTGTAAGGCTACCTGCAGAATCTGTGGAAGAGCTGATCATTTTGTTAAAATGTGTAACAGGAAAACTGTTTTTTTGCACTCATAAGGTTTTACACGTAGCTGATGAAAATGGTCCAGTGACTTCCGCTGGAAATAGTACAAGCTCAGAATTTGAAAATAAGCTGTTTGCTGACAAGATTGATGTATATACAATTGGAAAAGGCATGCATTTTGCAGAAGTAAAAAAAAATCACTGATCATGAAAGTTGTTCATTAATGTCAAATGTACTTAAATTAGAAACTGGTGCAAGCACATGATTCTTGAAATTAAAGTTCTTTTAAAACTTTGAGACTGAAGAACAATCTGAGCAGTTCCATACTTACACTGTTGTCACATTCATAGCATATGTTCACCTCCTTGGGCCAAATGGTATGTATGTGTGCGTATGTGTTGATGTGCAAAGAAGAATAAATCACATTTTGCCTCAAGTGGTAGCAGTTACCAGGCTAACATCTTGGACAGTACAACATGCAAAGATTTTGGAATGAAAAATTTATTCAGTGTCTAAATAAAGGTACATGTTTGTGATGCCAGTGACATGTTTAAAATTGAAGTCTAATGTAATAATTGTACCAAGGCAAATATGCAGTGGCTCAGAGATAGTGAAGTATATAGCCATGGTGATGTTATAATGCATGCTTTAAAATGAAATAAAAATTAAGCAGAGTTATAACATTAAACCTATGTAATGGTCAAAAACAATGTCAGAGCAAACCTAAGAGAAAAATATCAATTTTTTCAGGCATTGGTTGGCTGTTAGGACAGTGTATCCTTAAGCATAATCCTTATATGCTCCAAAACATATGCCTGTGGCCATGAGGCAAAGAACTGAACAGGAGTTCAAACACATGGAAGAATTGGGGGTCATTACCAGACAGTATGAAATAAACTCGTGTGTATCTACCCACAGGAGTTGAATAAGGCCATGGAGTATGTCTGTATATGTGTGTGTGTGTGTGTGTGGGGGGGGGGGGTGACGGACACTATTTCCTTAAGATTGCAGAGAAAGCTGCAGTGATGATGCTGATTGTCAGGAAGTACTTTTCAGTGTTGGATGATAAGCATGGGTTTTGGCAGACGAAATTGTAGGAACCCTGAAAATGTGTAGGTTTATCCCTCCATACTATTTTTGTAGATACTGCTTTTATTATCTTTGATGATCACAGAAGTTTTCTGAAGAGCCATTGTAAATCTTCTGGAAAGATTGTATAGGGCAGGGAATATCACAGATGACATACTGGTATGGGGTGAAACAGATAGAGTATGATCTCATACTGGAAAAATGATTGGAAAGACTGAGAAGTAATAATGTGAAGCTGAATCCAAAGATATGCAAAATAAGTGTAAACCCTATAATTTACATGGGAATTGTCCTTAATATAAGCTTGCCTTGCAGGGGTTCTTGGGAATGGTTCAAGATCATGCAAAGTTCATACTTTTTTATCAAAATCCTCAATCTCATTGCAAACATTGCTTGAAAAGCATGCTGAATGTTGTTGAAAAATCAAGAAAGCAGCTTCAGAATATTGAATTTGGTCACAGACTGAACCCCTTACATAGGCATATTAGAGTCTCAACAAACCAGTAGGCCTAGAACTGAATGCCATTCACTCTAGTCAAGGGGCTTTATAATGATAGGAAGGATTTTCCTGTAGCATATGGATATGGAACTCCGATAGCAAAACAGACATAATGTCTACAAGTAGAAAAAACACTTCTGGTCATTGTTTAAAAAAAAAAAAGAATGTATGGGCACACAGTGTGTTGGTGGAATCCATTCATAAGTCACTTCAAAGCTTCTTTAAAAAAACACTGCATCAGACTACGATAAATGGTACTGAAATCCAGAAAGTTGATACTGCTGTGATTTGTACACATAGAAAGCTTTGCTGATGCTCTGAGACA